>NW_026000102.1:6826319-6844312 GCF_001458135.2 Marmota marmota marmota
GCGGGCGGGACCAGGGTGCCCGCTCTGGCGCGTGCTCCTTTTGTTTCCTCTGATTTTCAAAGTTTGCGCCCGGCCGCTGACAGCGCAGAGGCTGAAGGGAGCAGGATGGGGCAGTGCCAGGCAGGCAGCCCCTGCCTTCAGGACAGGGCCCCTCTGTCCTGAGGACGCATACATTCGCATCCCTCTGGTTGTTCCGGCTGCTGACAGCAGGGACAGACGTCACTTGGCCCGAAGGAAGAAAAACACCCTTGCCTTTGCTTGGGTGGCAGGAGTTCCCCTCCGATGCCCCAGCAGCTCTGAGAGTCAAGTGAGAAGGCAGAGAGAGAGGTCCTCAGGGACTCTGAGCTGTCTCCTGTCCAGGGTCCCAAGTGGCCGGGACCCTCCTGGCCGGGTGTGGGTGTGTGGCAGGTGCCATCCTTTCTGCCCTCACCCTCCGAGGCCTCACAGGCCAGCAGAGGGGGGCGGCACCCTCCCTGGGAGGCCCTGGGTTTGCAGTCCCAGCAGCTTGTGAGGCAGGAGGCATCCTGACCAAGCCATCCTGCCTCTCTGCAGCTGGCAGCTGCCACACTGGACTGGCCTCCTTCTCTGTGGCTCCACAGAGCCTGGAGGTGGGCATCCTGAGGACTGTGAGGTGGAGGGTGTGGCGTGTGGCTCCCAGTGAGGCGGCACCTGGAGAGGCAGGGGCCATCAGCGCTGCCTGCCAAGCCCTCAAGCCCTCACAGTCTCCTGAGTATGGCTCCTTAGAGGACTCCCTTGGGGCAGGTCTTACCTCTCATGCCCAAAGTACCTGAGCACTGAGCAGAACCGGCCCATCTCCCTTAATGTGGCCACTTGGCCCAGCTGGGGCCCAGATCCCCCACTCCCCACCCCTCAGGAAGCCCCCCTCCTGCTTGGTGGCACAGACAAGACTAGGCTGGCATGTCAGTGCACCACCAGGGGCACAGGTGCCTTGAGCTGAGTGTGGCTGAGCTCTGGGGAGCGGGGGCTCCTGCCCTGCTCCATGGCCTTCAGAGGGGCAGGGAGAGAAGAAGGGCCTGTGGGCAGCGGTGTGCCTGTGAGAACCCGTGGCATGCGCGGGGCAAAGCTTGCGGGCAGGGCCCCAGGGGCTCATTTTCCCTGGAGGCTCTGAGAAAGCTTTAGAAGGGTCTTGGGGTGGTCTCCGCAGAGGCAGCTCTCTGCCTGGTGTGTGCTGTGGGGTCTGGAGCTGGCAGCACCTGGGTGAGGGCTGGTGGGCGCCCCCCAGGCTCCCGACAGCTTGCTGTGGTACTCCCAGCCCCAACTTGGCAGGCACTACAGTTCTCACCCAGCCAGCCTGGGTTGTCACAGTGATGTCACCATGTGCCAGTGTGTGCTACTGATCCTGTCATGAGGCTGCCAAGTCCTCAGTCACTTATAGCCACTGAGGGCTGCAGCAAGACCACAGGACATCTCTGTGGCGCCCTGGCCTGGCTGTGCCGAGACCCCACCAGTTGGCCCCTCCAGATGGTGCTTCCTGGGTTTTCCCTGGGCTGCTCTGAGGGAGATGGGGCAGAGTGGGTTTGCCCCTGGGCCAGCCTGGCGTCCCTGGAGTGAGCAGCTCCATCCGACTTGAAGGTAAACATGGGGACATCTGTGTCCTTGCTCCTTTCAGCCCTCACCCTCCGTTCAGCTTGGGCCCCTTGTGCTGCAGGAGGATATTCCTGCTAGAGTCACAGAGCCTGAGGTGCCTGCGCTCTGCCGGCCCTGCTGGGCATCTCAGAGTTGGTCCCTCTGCATGACCCCATCTGCACTGCGTGTGTGTAGGCAGAGTGGCACCAGAGAGTCGACGGAGCCAAGCTTCAGCAGGTGCTGGGGGCAGACAGCGCTCCTGTGGGCCTGGCCACATGGATGGTGCTTGAAAGGACACAGTGGGCCTCCGTGTGGGAGCTGATGCATCTGCCCAGAGCTGACCTTTGGGAACTGAGGGTCGCCAGCTTGCGTGGTCTGAATCTGCAGAGGCCCTGAGCTAACAGTCAGGGAGCTCCGTGTCCCTCCAGTGGCCACGTCGGGTTTCCCCACCTCGGTGATTGAAAACAACAGATGTTACCTGACAGCTCTGAGGTCAGAGTCCAAAATGGACTAAAATCAAGGCAGGCAGGACTGGTCCCTTTGGAGGCTACAGGGAAGGGTAGCAGCTTTGGCTTCCTGAGCCCCTCCTGCACCCTCAGAGCCGCAGCGAAGGGCCTTCTGGTCTGTCTGGCCTCTGCTCCTGTTGCCACAGGCCCTCCTCCGGCTCAGCCTTCCTTCCTCCCTCTCAGCTTCCGGTTGCTTTGTCCCACCTGGGTAACCCAGGATGCTCTGTCAACTGAGACCCTCCACTCGGTCCCAACTGCAAAGTCTCTCTAAGGTTCTGGGGACGAGGCTCTTTGGTTTTCTTTCTTTGGTGCTGGGGATTGAACCCGGGGGTGCTCTACTACTGAGCCACCTCCCCGGCCCTTTTAATTTCTTAAACCTCAGACTTGCAGTCTTCCTGCCCGGCCCCAGAGTCTGTGGGACTGCAGGTCTGTGCTACATGCAGCACACACTACACGAAGGCCCTGTGCCTGTGGCTGCCCAGGTACAGCCAGAGCCGCGGCAGGCTCAGCAATCTGGGGGTGGCTCTGCTCTGCCACAATGTCGGCCCACCTTGGAAGTTCAGGGTAGGGGGACACGCAGGGGCCCATGGAGTGGAGAGCCCTGCCTGGCTGACCCAATGCCCACCTTCCTGTAAGGGGGATTATCTCCATTCACAGAGGCCTGGTTCTCAGAGCTGGGGGACCCCAGAAAATCATCTGGCCACATGCCATCCTGTGGGGAGACCCCCAAACCCTCTAGCCCTGGACTGACTTTCTGGGTCTAGATGCTGACTGTGGGACCAGAAGCCATGTGCTATTTCAGGGTGCCCTGTGTGCGCCCTGTCATGGACTCCCTCTCCTGGCATGGCAGTTCCGAATCCCCACACAGAAGTTTCATGACCAGGAAGGGCTTGGGGCTGGGTCCATGAGCCAGGCAGGCCTGGGTCTGTGTACTTGAGGAGGGAGCTGGGGCTAGGAGAGAGGAGTGCCGGGGTGGGGGACTGGGAGCTGAGTGTTCCTGTCTGCACTGCAGGAGGCTGCGGCTAGCCATCACCGTGCAGGTGGGTGTGAGCAGGGAGGCACTGGCTGTGCAGGGTCAGTGCAGCCCAGGAGTGGGGAGCCAGCCAACGGCCCTGCTGACCTTACCTTTGCAGCCAGCAGGGCCCAGTCCTGGGCCGGCCCCGGGGCTCCAGGGAACCCTGTGGCTGAGTGCCTCCCTCACTGTCCCGATAGCTGGGCGAGAACACAGCCTCCAGGGCTGGCCAGCTCTTAATAAGCACCTACTGTTTGCCTGACCATGCGCTGCTGTGTGATTCACCGTCACCTTTTAGGGATCTGGGCTGGGGGAGCCCTGAGCCCTCTGGGTGTGGGGGGGTGCTGTTTCCCACCCCCACAACTGACTCTCCCATCGTGGGGGTCAGGGTCCCGACCCCACTATGCCCTGGGTCCCTCTGTCTTTTTGGGGTCCTGCTGGGGGCCACTTTGTTTTTAAGCTTCCCGAGAATCCTTCTGGCCTCCCTCTGACTTCCTGTAGGCAGCCTCAGGGCCTAGGAGGGACCCTGGAGTCTGTCCAGAGCAACTGTGGCCTGTGCGTGGAGCAGATGGTCCTGGAGGCCCAGGCAGAGACGCAGGCCTGCTGGGGTTCTTCTGCGTTGTCTGGTGGCAGCAGACACAGGACTGAAGTCCACACCTATTGTTCAGGCAAGGTGACCCTTCATCTGCCAGCCTCACTAACCCAGACCAGTGTCCCCGATCAGAAAGGCTGCCCCTCAGCTGTGCCCAGGGCATTGTGGCACTTCAAAGCCTCCACCATGTCCAGAGGCCCAGGACCTCCAGGAGAGAGCTCCTGAATTATTGTTTTTTTTCCTTTTTGGTTCTGGGACTGAACCCAGGTGTGCTCTACCACTGACCCACATCCTCAGCCCTTTTTTATTTTTATTTTGAGACAGGGTCTCTCTAAGTTGCTGAGGCTGGCCTCAAACTTGGAATTTTCCTGCCTCAGCCTCCTGAGTCACTGGGATTACAGTCGTGCCCCACTTCACAAGCCTCCCCTGGAATTCTTCTGGATTTCTTAGCATTAAAGGGGTCACCGGAGTGCTCTGGGCAGTGCTGGGCAGGGGGTCCACCAGGAGGTGTGCACACTGGTGTTGGGGATGACCCCACTTTCTGTGCTCTGTTTCACCTGCCTCCCTCTCTGGCTGGAAGTTCGTCCATCTTGACAGATGGAAGGCCGGAGGGCAGGGCAGGAGGCTGGGCACCCTGAGCCTTCTGCACACCCGTGCTTTCCTGATGCAGTCCTGACGGGGTGACAAGGCCTGGGGTGCAGCGTCCTGGCCTCCAGCCCCGGAGAAGGGCCCCAGGAAAGGCTCTTTCCCAAGCCTCCAGTTCACATCCTGTCCTATCTGCTTGCCCTTTGGCCTGAGCCATGGTGCTGGGGTGCTGGGGTGGGCGGCCATTGAGCAGCAGGTGGGCGGCAGAGGGGGCATGTGTGCTGGGCTGCCGTCTGCTGCCCTTGTTCTCTGTGGCTAGCAGAGACCCCACCCACCAGCTCCCAGGTGTGGAAGTCAAGGCTGCCTTCTTCCTCCTTTCTGACCTCCCTTCCTGTACCCTTGGCCCAGGATTTCTAGATCTGAGCCCTGCTGGAGGTGCTGCCCCCAGGCGGTGGGAGGGCCTGAGAGGGCCAGGCTGCTCAGGTGGCATGTGGCAGGGGCAAGGTAGGAGGGGCCTCAGGACTGGCATCGCTCAGGGGCTGCTGTCCTCCTGGCCCAGCAGGGGAGAGGGGCCGGGAGGGGGCACCCAGTCTGGATTGCTGCATTCGTGTCCTGGGGCTGTTGTAATAAGAGGCCACGTGGCTCGAGATCCCTGGAGCCAGGAGGCCAGGATTCCCAGGGCCTCTCGGAGTGTGTGGGGTCCTTCCTGCCTCGTCCTTCCCACCCCTGGCGGCGGCCGTGGATGCCCAGGTTGTGGCCTCCTCACTGCGTTCTGCTGGGTCTCCACTCGCCCTTTCCCAGAATGACCCCCACCCTCCCCTTAGCGCACCTGCAAAGCACAGGTTACAGAGGGACGTGTACTGGGCGTGCTTGGGCCAGGACACCACCCCCACCCTGCTGTGGCTTTGCCTCAGCCTGGGGGCGGGGTTGAGGGGCATCAGCTTCTGGGCTCGTGGGCCACGGTGGAGTGGACCTGGGCTCCAGGGGACAGGCTGTGCTCCCTGCTCAGCCTTGAGGTGCTGGGGCCTTACCTCCCCAGCCTGCTCCCCTCTGCTGCACCCCATCTCCCATCGGGCCAGAGGTGGCAGCTCTTCCTGCCCACACATGCCAGCCGGTGGGGAGGATGGGCCCTGCCTCTGCACTCTGGCTCTGCAAGCATGGGCTGGGGCTCGGGAGGCTGTTCTGGCCTGGTGGGTACCTGGCTGGTAATCCTGCCCCTCCCTGCCCAGATGTGGACGAGTGCCGTGTGCACAACGGAGGCTGCCAGCACAGGTGTGTCAACACGCCCGGTTCCTACCTCTGCGAGTGCAAGCCTGGTTTCCGGCTCCACGCCGACGGCAGGACCTGCCTGGGTAAGTGCTACCTGGGGACCCTGTCTGCCTCTGACCTCGGCTGCCCTGTGCTCCTGGGTGTGCCAGGTCTGGGGAAGGCCCCGTCCCTGCCCCCGTGGGGCTGAGGCCTGACTGGGCTCTCACTGGGCATGGCCTCGGTGGCCTCAGCTGTCACTGTAGAGGGAGTGTGGCTGCCACTGAATGTGGCCCTGTCCTGCTGTGGGGCATGACGGCTCCACCCCGGTGAGGTGAGGCCAGGCTGCAGCAGGTGAAGAGTGTGTCCCGAGGCGCTGACTCAGGTCCCTGAGACCCCAGGCTTCCCTCCCTCTGCAGCCTGCCCAGTTCCATTGGAAAGCCGAAGCTGCCTGTGGTGGTCACTCAGCAGGACGCAGGCCAGGCTGTGCTGCCCTCGAGACTCGGAGCCTCAGGCTGCTCTCCAGCAGTCAGGGAGGCTGCCTGGGTCCCGTGGAAGGCAGGCACGTGAGCCGTGCCTGACCTGCAGAGCTGGCTTCTCGGGGACTCAGAGTGTGCGCTGCGGTAGGTGGGGAGTGGGGCGTGAGCCCCTGGCGCCCAGGGTCCTCTCAGCATCTACTGTGAGCTCAGTGGCGCCTGAGGACACAGACTTGGCCTCCACCACTAGGGGAGGCAAAGGGAGGTCCAGGAGCAGCCGAGCAAGGGGGCTGCCCAGGGATCTGGTGAAGAGCAGTGCTGCCCCGCACTCTGCCCCGGCTCTGGACGCAGTGCTCTGGGGATGGGCCTGACCCTCTCGCTGGCCTCTAGGGGGCACGTGGAGTTGTCCTCTAGGGGACTGAATGAGACGCCCCTCTTTCCACCCTGGAGATCCAGAGTGGAGCCCGGGCTCCCTCCTGGTCCTGGCTGCTGTGTGGCTGGCAGCCTGCCAGCCCCAGGGGGCCGCTCCCCCACATGCAGCACATGTCCTTCGCTGCTCCGGGAGCCAGGCAGCTGCCCTGGGCGGGAGAGCAGAAGCAGCTGCAGGAATGTTGTGACGCGCTTCAGGGCAGATGAGCCGGGGCTGAGCCCAGCCGGCTGCCCGCTGCTGCTCCTGGGAGCCCTGGCAGGGGCTCAGTGGCCTTGGGTCCCCTGGTCCCCTGCGGCCTCCTAGAAGAGTGGCTTTGGGAGGGACGTGTCCTCCCACTCCCTTTAGATAGGGTCATCTTTGGGGTCTGAGGTGGGGTCCCCTGCTGCTGGCTCCCTGCTGTCGTGGGGTGGGACACTCACTCCCATCCCGGTTCCCACTGCCTGATAGGTCGCCTTCCCTGAGATGCTCCCAAAGGGACCAGGACCAGGGTGGGAGGGGTCATTAACCTGCAGAAATGAGGGATGCTCCTTAGGTCTGGAGTGAGCTGCTGGCCTCAGGCAGCCCAGGAAGCATGCCCCTCAGCCTGGCCTGTCCCCTGCCCCCTCTGCCCACTGCTGTCTGGGCCATTCCTGGACCTAGGCCATCTGGGATCTGCGCACTGGGGCCAGAAGTCTTCCCAGGCACAGGTGTGTTTTAAAGGGTCTCTGCAGAGTCAGATGCCAGGCCTCCTGGCTGTGGGGAGCCTCTGGGACCCCCAGCCCTCCTGGCTGTCCCAACACTACGCCTGTTTGAGTGGTTGGGCTCTCCAGAGCTTCAACACCTTCCAGGTACTGGTGCCCACCTGCAGGCCTCTCCCAGCTGAAGGTCCAGCTGGGACTCAGGCACTTTGGTGGGCTGCAGGGTAGTGACCTCAGATTCTCCCTGGACTGCAACTCTCAGAAAGGGTTTCATGCAGTGGACTGTCCCTGTGAGATATATCTGAGGGCTGTAGAGCGAGGACTGTCCTCGTGGGACACTCACCTCGCTGGTGGGCACTCACCACGCCAGCTCCCCCGGCACCACCCTGTGACTCGGGGCTGATGGCCTCGGCCGAGTTGAGCTGGGAAACACCTTCCTCTCCTGGCAAGACTCCGGTAGTGACCTGGGGACACAGGAGATTGGCCCTGTTCTCAAGCCACCTTTGCCGGCGCACACCCAGACCCCTTTCCCAGGGCTTTCTGGGACACTGGAACTTGTCCCCGTCTGGTGGCCTCCCTTTCCACAGTCCATGCGTCTGGCTGTTGGTGGGTTCCTGTATCTGGAGTTCCTGAGAGTCTGGGCCTCCCATGGGCCTGCTGGCCTGGGTCCACCAGGAGCTATCTTCCCTGTGGGCAACTGAGAGGCTGTAAGAGTGGACATGGGGTCTTCTGGGGACTTCTGGGAATTTCAGGGTGTCTCTGAGTCCCTTCTTGTTGATGAGGGACTTGTTCCTGGCTGCCGTTTTCCTGAGATGCTGGCCTGGGAGTGGAGGTAGCTGCACAGTCAGGTCATGGGTGAGGGACTTCCCTTCAGAAGTTAGGGGGTCTCCCCATCAATTTTCCTGGGTCCTAAAGGGCACTGCCCAGGCCATGCCAGGCTCGAGGGGGATGGGTTAGACTTCCTGCCCTTCTCAGCCCTCCCTTCCCCCAGGGCGCCCAGGGTGGGGCGGAGCTGTGGTCCTCCTTCTGGTTCACAGTGGCACCCTCTGCCTGAATTGCAGTAGGTCCTCAGTGGACGTGTACAGGAAGAATTAACACAGGCGCCGCGCTCTCCCCATGGGGCCAGCTGCCGGCAGGCTACACAGCTGGAGCTCAGCTGCAGCCGTGGGCTCCTCCTGGCAGGAGGGTGCTGCGAGCTCCCCTGGGGCTTGGCAGGAGGCAGGGGCTCACCCACAGCCCGGGCCCCCATGGCTTCAGCTCCCCTCTCCCCAGCAGCAGCTCAGAGTGGGGACTTGAGGCTGGGGGCGGAAGGTGCCAGAGGGCTCGGCCTTCTTCCTGCAGTGCGACGTGGGAGTCTCAGGGTGGGCCCCCTCGCGGGCTGAGGGACCTGGGAAGACCTCAGAGGAGGCGGCTTTTGAGGGGGGCCTAGAAACACATTTGAACTCACCTCCAGGGCAGGGGGAGAGGACGGAAGTGCATGAGCTGCGTATCCCTGATTCCAGATGATCTTACGGGAAGAAAATGCAGAAGGTTCCGTTTCCATTCTGAACAACAGAAGCCTACGAGGACCTTGCAAGTCAGCCCCTGGTGTGGGGGAACCTTGTTCCTGCCCAGGAGCCAGCATCCTGGGGGACTGCGTTGCCCAGGGTGCCTCCTGGGGTGCCCCATTTCTGGGATGCGGAGAGCAGGGCCCCGCCAGGCCCAAGGGCTGGTCCAGGCTTTCCAAGCACAGGGGCCTGAGCCAGCGCCTGCTCTCCCCGGTGACGGGAAGGGGACAGGCGGTGGTTTGGCTGATGGTCTGGGACTGTCACCCTTGTTTTCCATGACATCTTGCAGAGCACCAGTGTGCAAAACAGCCCCAGATCTTCAACACTTCGCTCAGGGGAACCTTCTGCCTCTGTGGGGCCGGGATGCTCTGAGCCGGCACGCCCCCTGCCTGGTGGCCCAGGGGCCAGCCTCTCTGACCTTCTGGACTCTGGCCTAGACATGTCTGTCTCCTCCTGTCCCCTGGGTTGAGCAGTGGGGCCCGTCTGAGGACCCACAGATGTCACTGGCTCAACCCACAGAGGTCCCCTTCAGGTGCAGTGCCCTGGCCAGGCCCACGACTTTGTCCTCCTCCTCCTCTGGGATGGACGCCCCTGCGGAGGGCTCTGCTGTCAGCTTGCAGGCCCCTGGTGGCCTGGCTGCCCCTGCCTGTGTGCCCCACCCAAGAGTCAGATGCAGCCAGTGTGTGCATGGCTGGACGGGATTCGCCGTCCGCCTGGCTCTGTCCCTCCCGCAGACCTTGGGGCCGACCCCTCCGTCCCCAGGCCTGGGTCATCTGTGAGGACAGCGAGGGACTGCACAGGCCCTGCTTCCCCTTTGGCTCCTTCTGGGGGGCAGACTCCTCAGCCCAGGCCCGGGCTGGGTGCAGAACCTGTGGGGAAGGCCGGGCAGCAGAGCTGGGGGTGCAGATGAGAGAGCTCCCAGGGTTAGTCAGCGAGCCCAGTGAGGACCCGAGTGGCGTGGGGAGGTCGAGGAATGACTGGGGCCTGCAGTGGCCCTCACAGATGCCACGCACTGCTTGGGCTGTGGGCACAGTCCTGCCCCCTGGACCTTCATATCTGCTGGATGAGACCAAGACTGATTTAAATGACAAACCAGACATTTTCACAAATGAAAGAAAAAAAAAAGGGATGTTGCTCGCAGGACTTCCCGTAGGATCAGGGAATGGAGGAGGGCTCTGGGCAGGGCAGTGGCTGGCACAGCTGGGTTGGCGGAGGGCGTGGGGGTGCGTGTTGCTCTCCCTGCTGCTGTTGTCGCCTCTCCAGGCCACACTGAAGGGTCCTGGTGCTGTCTGTGGCCAGGACAGGGGAGGGCGGCATGACTGGTGGGGTCACGGGTGCCACCCCTGCTGATCTCCATGGTGCCCTTGGGAGGGCAGCAGTGGGCCGCCTGCAGGTGCCCCCACGGTGTGTTCAGTGCGCACTGGCAGCCAGGAGGCCCCCTTTAGAGAGAGCTGGGGTGGGGGCAGGATGCCCAAGGCAGGGGCTGCCCATGGGCAGAAGGGGTTGAATGCCCGTCCTCTCCTGCCTCCCTGGCTCTGCCCCAGTGGAGGGCTTCCTAGAAGGAAGGGTGCGGTGGCTGGGTGGGGGGCCTTCTCTGGACCCCGAGACCACACTCATCAGAGGGTAGTGACTACAGAACCTCGTGACATCAGGAGGACCAGAGCTGCCCGGGGTCAGCCCCAAACCACAGTGCTGGGCTGGAGCTCTGGCAGAGTGAGCTGGCGGGCATGGCATGCTGTAGGCAGAGGCCTTCTGTGGTGTGGCCCATGGTGACCAGCTCCCGGTGGCCTGGAGGCCAAGACCTTGCCAGCAGAGTTGCCCCCAGTCCACCTTGGACAGCCCCACCTGCTGAGCCTCCTGAGGCTGCAACAGTGCCCTCTGTCCAGCAAGCTGGAGCAGGTTCTTGGCCTATAGGAAGCGAGTTTTCCAGGGTGTCCAGTTTCCTCCTCCTTTTGCAGGGGTGGGTGCCCACGTGTCCACCGGTGATGCCTGCTGGCCGAGGCGGATTTGCAGCTTGACTCTCGGGTCCTGCAGGCAGCCTGGCCGGAGGGCAGTGCCTCCAGTCTGCAAGCCAGGAGTCAGGGAGCACGGGTCAGTGTGGGCTTCCGTGCCGGGACGCCAGGGACTGGGTGACTTACACAGTGGAGGTTCATGTTCTCGCTGTCACAGCTGCTGGAGGTCAGAGATGAAGGTGCTGGCAAATCTGGGTCCTGCAGGATCAGGGCCCCACCTGCCTGACCTCACTCTACCTTCATCCCCTCCAGAAGGACCCTGGCTCCAAATGTGGTTGCATTGGGGTTAGGGCTTCAACAAATGTGTCTTTGAGGGAGAAACATCAAGTTCCAAACACCCTGTGTCCCCAGCTGTATTCACTTGGGTCTTCTCTGGACATGGGCATGGACCTAAGCCAGGCCCTGGTGGGGAAGGCCCCAAGATGAGGGCCGAAGACGGGCAGGACTGGCTCCGCTCCCCAGGACTGCACACACAGCGGCAGACCCCGCTGCCTGTAGCTTTCCCTTTGAGATACACCACTTCTGTGGTGTAGAGGTGGAAGGGAATCGGCGGTCATGGAGGCAGCTCCATGAGCATGTGCCTGTGCACAGGGAGGCAGGGAGGGCCTGTCCCACCAAGGCCAGTCCCCAGGCCCTGCCTTCTGATGAACGCACCTAGCTTTCACCTAGCTTCAGGTCTGAGCTTGGCTGAGTCTTTGGTGTGGCTGGTGTAGGATCCCTGGGCTGTATGTCCCACAGCTGGGGCTCAGTGGCCAGACTGCCTGGGAACAGCCCCACAGGCTGGCCTCTGCACTGGGGAATCTGCCTCTCAGCCTTCTGGGAATCCCCCACGCAGGATGAGCAGAGGACACTGGCTCGGCTCCCTGGTGTGCACAGCTTGAGAGCATCTGGGGTGTCCCAATTCTGTGAAGCAGAGGACCAGAGGACAAGCTCTGTCCTGGGACTCTAGGCTGCACAGGGACCCCAGCCCCTCCCTTGCGTCTGCCCCTGGTAGGGAGCCTGCATGAGGACCCCAGGCCCTCCCCTGTGTCTGCCCCTGCTGGGCTCACCCTTGGGCCCACCTCAGGGGCTACGCCCCTCTGGGGGTACTGAGGAGAAGTCCCTTCCAGTCTTGCACAGCCCCTTGGGTCCTTGTCGTCCGTGGTCCGTGCTCCCTGCTCGCCTGCAGGCTCTGCCCCTCTGAGCCTGCTGGTCTGCCTGCTGGTCTGCCAGACGCATCTGGTTCCCATTAGGCTGCTGAGGAGGGGTGCCGTTGGTGTGGTGAGCACAGATGAACAGAGTCCCCAGGAATGTGGGGCCAGCTCAGGTCATGTGGCTCGGGAGCCCTGAAGGGAGGGCCAGGGCTGAGCAGAGCTGGAGAGGTGAGGTTGGCTGGGTGGGGGGCAGAGTTGGGGAGGGGGCCCCGGCTGACAGGCTTGCCTCGGTTCTGTGGGGGATTGCTGCAGTTCTGCCCTGCTTGAGTGTGCCACAGCCACAGGGTGACCACTGCCTCCCCTGCAGCAGCTTTGCTCGGGTACTCGTGGTGGGGGGACCCTGGGCAGTGCTCTCCAGCATGGTCGTGGGGAGGCAGGCGCTCTGGCGAGTGCTGTGGTTTCTGAGCCAGCTTGCTCCAGGGAAGCCCGGCTCTGGCCAACAGCTCCCCGGGTTCACGGAGCCCCAGCAGCTCACGTGCTCCACACGGCACCACCTTGGCCTCCAGCGCCTGCTCCTCCGTGGTGCCAGCCCTGGCCCCCAATCCTATATGCCATGACTGTCACTGTTTCCCAAACTCGGGCCAGGCCGGCTGCCCCCGGGGTTGGCAGCATCTCCACCCTAGGCAGCATTGTGGGGTGACACCTGGCCCCCACACTCAGTGCTTTGGTAACGGGGCTCAGGTTGGCTCGGACAGCACAGCTCTGGCGCAGGCCTGGCGGCAGACGGTCTTACCCGCCTGGCCGGGGAGCAGCACATATTTGTGGTTTCCCTGCTGAGCTTGGGGCCAATTCCTCTCTAACCACAAGGCGATTGCCAGAGACTTGATTGTAACCAAATCTGTACCAAGGAGCTGGCTGCTGCTTCTGGTGGAGGCACAGGGCCACCTGGGCCAGCCAAGGCCATGCCTGCTATCCATCCGTGGGGTACACAGCTCCCCACTGGGCCACTGTCGCCACGGGGCCTGTGCCTGAGGGGCTCAAGCATGAAGGATGGGGATGCAGCCTCTGCCTGTGGCCTCACCTGGTACCATCCTTGTGACCTCTGAGGGGACTGGGCACTGGGATCCAGTTCCAGTGAGGCGTGGCCCTTCTAGGGTGGGAAGGGGCGGCTCCTGTGTCCTAGGAGCTGGTGGCCAGGCCTGCACGCCACAGTGGCCACCCACAGTGGCTCCACACCCACCCCTCTGCCACGTCCTCCAGGGAGCATGCTGGCTGTTCCTGGCCACTGTCCCTCTTGGGCATCTCAGAGGCCTGGGGTTGGCGTCCTCTGGTGGGGAGAGCAGGGCTCTGTTGAGGCAGGACAGTCCGCAGTGCCTCTGTGTCCCGCCCTCAGGAGGGCAGAACTGGAGGGTCCTGAGCACGGCCACCGACCTCCAGACCTGAAGGTGGCTGAGAGCTCCGTCAGCTGAGGCCTGCCGCGCCTGCTCCCAAGGCCCATGAGGCTCCCAGGTCCAGGACAGCGACACAAAGGCAGAGGACCCGGGGGCTGCAGGAGGTGGCTGCCTCGTCCTGCTCCTGCCAGCCTGGGGTGAGGTCTGGAGCAGGCTGTCCCCTCAGCTGACTTGGGCTCCTTTCTGTGTCCCCAGCCGTCAACTCCTGTGCCTTGGGCAATGGCGGCTGCCAGCACCTGTGTGTCCAGCTCACGGTGACGCGTCACCGCTGCCAGTGCCGGCCGGGCTTCCAGCTGCAGGAGGACGGCAGGCGCTGTGTCCGTGAGTGCCACCCTCCTGGGAGGGGCGGGGACTCTGCAGACACCCTGCCCTTCACAGACCTGCCCAGGACCCGAAGCCTGGGCTGGAGAGCTGGGCGGTGGCTGGAGGTGACCCTGTGGGACCTGGTCGAGGAGGGAGGGAGGGTCTGAGCCGGGCCTGTAGGCTGGCTCTGGGGTTGACACCAGGGGCAGGAAGCCAGCATGGGGATGGCACGCCAGACGCCCACCCGGAGCCCAGGCCCTGCGTAGAAGAGGCAGCCAGGCCCCCTCAGCCTGTGCCCGAGGGACCTGGAGCTGCCCGCATGGGGGCTGTGCTGAGAGGGTGGGGCAGAGCAGGAGTGGGACAGGTGCTGAGAGCCCTTCTGCATCCTGGCCCCCGGGGCCTTCCCAGCAGGGTAGTGAGTGAGTGTGGCTCCAGGTCCACGCCAGCCGTGGGCACAGATGGAATGGGTCATGGGGCTGAGAGTCATGGTACCAGGGGGTTAGAGTGCCATGGATGTCTCAGGGATGAGGGGGTCACAGGGCTGGGGGTGACACAGGGTTAGGGATCACAGGATTGGTTGTCACAGGGCTGAGGCTGTCACAGGGCTGGGGGTCACAGGGCTGGGGGTCACAGCTGGGGTGTCACAGGGTTGGGGGTCATAGGACTAGGGGTCACAGGACTGGTTGTCACAGGGCTGAAGTGTGTCACAGGGTGGGGGTCACTGTGCTGGGTGTCACAGGTTGGGATCACAGTGCTGAGGATGTCACAGGGCTGAGGGGGTCACAGGGCTCAGTGTAACAGGACTGTGGGGTCACAGCTGAGGTGTCACAGGGTTAGCGGTCACAGGGCTAAGGGTATCATAGCCGGGGTCCACAGCCCTGGTGTCCACTCTGGCACCTCAGTGCTAAGACAGGACTTTGAAGGGGCTGGCTGACCACTGCTGAAGGCCCTTGTCCGGTTGGGCCTCCCTTCCTGGTGTCCCTCTGGCCTCCTGGGAAGCCCACCGAGTGCTGGGGGTTCATGGGATACAGGTGGCTGGTGTCCCGGTGGATGCTCAGGGGAGCCCTGGCCTTTCCTGAGGCCTTGGGGCTTCCCACATCTGGGAGGAATCCTCGGCCCAGGCTGGAGCAGGAAGCGGCGGGAGGTCCCAGGGCTGGTGTCACCAATCTGCTGGTCCCACCCTGATCCCTCCCCTTCCCCATTCCTCTGTCCACACTGCAGGGAGAAGCCCGTGTGCAGATGGGAATGGCGGCTGCATGCACACGTGCCAGGTGCTGCGGGGCCTTGCCCACTGTGGGTGCCGAGTGGGCTACCAGCTGGCTGCAGACCGCAAGGCCTGTGAAGGTGGGACCCCCGCTCCACCTGCCCATGTCACTGCAGTGTCCCTGGACACGTGGCTCACCTTGCCACCCTTGGGTGACCAGGGTGGAGTGGGTGGGAGGCCGGGTGAGGAGCTGCCTCCAGCAAGGCTCGTTTTGACAGGGGCAGCTGAGGTTTCATTCCGAGGTCTCTTGCAGTGGGCAGCATAGCTGCTGTTGGGAACTGGGGAGAGGGCAGCGGAGTGGGGCTGCCCGAGGAGCCCGGCAGAAACCTGCCACCGTCCCTGGTGCTGTTCTCTGGGGCTCCTTGTTAAATGGTGCTTAGTGTCAGGTCACGGTCGGGAGATATTGGCTGATGGCCTGTCCAGCTGCAGGGCCCTGCTGTGCCTGGGCTCGACCACAGGCCTGGGTGTCCAGTATCCCTGGCTCTCGCCCGTGGCCAGCACGGCTGGGAAGAGCAGCCCTGTGGTGTGTGGCGGCTGTCCTTGGCCCGCGACCTTTGGGCCAGTGATAAGCCAAGGGGTGTCCAGAGAGGCAGTGGTCAGTTTCCATGGTGTCCCATCAGACGGCCAGCTGCCCACAGGGTCTGGAAGTTCGTGCTTCCCCACCCCATGAGGACCAGGAAGTTGCCGCTGGTGTGGAGGTTGAGCCTGTCACTCTGGGTGCAGGTGGCCGCTGCAGGCTCAGTATGAGCCTAGCTCAGGGTCAGCCTCATCCTGAGGAATCTGCTGGGGTGCGGCTGTTGCAGTTGCCCGGACAGCGGAGTTTGGTCCTGACCGCCAGTGTGTGTGGCCCCAGGCCAGCATTACTGTGCCCGGGGTGCCCGTGGTCATGAGCTTCCTCCACTGTCCCTGGGGAGTGAGAAGACATCTCCCGTGCCCTTAGACCTGCCTTTGGTCTCTCTGCTCCAGACGTGGATGAATGTGCCTCGGGACTGGCCCAGTGTGCCCACGGCTGCCTCAACACTCGGGGGTCCTTCAAATGCGTGTGCCACGCAGGCTACGAGCTGGGTGCTGATGGCCGGCAGTGCTACCGTGAGTGGGCAGCGAGCGGCCACTTGGGTGCTGAGGGTGGCCACGTGGCCCTCAGCCCTCAGCCCTCAGCCACTTAGCCGCCCTCAGCCCCCCTGGGCTAGCTTCTGGGCCCATGGGGAGGCCCTGGATTCCAGTCCCCGTCCCCCACCTGCTGGCCTGTCCCGTCACAGGGATCGAGATGGAGATTGTGAACAGCTGCGAGGCCGGCCGGGGCGGCTGCTCCCACGGCTGCAGCCACACCAGCGCAGGGCCCCTCTGCACCTGTCCCCATGGATACGAGCTGGACGAGGACCAGAAGACCTGTGTTGGTAGGAGCGGGTTCCGTCCAGGGCAAGCCGCCTGCCCACTGGACACAGGCTGCCACCCGGGCCTGGGGCTGGGGTGACACCATGACTCGGAGGCCTCCCCTGCCTCCCTGTCCCTGCCCTGGCTGCTTGGGCTGACCAGGGGGTGCTGACCTGGAGAGGGGCAGCGTCACAGTCCAGAAGGACCTGGCTGCCTGCAGGGCACCACCTGACACACTTGGCCCCACCTTGGCCCTGGCTGTGAAGTGTGCTCTGTGTGTGATGTGTGCAGTGTGTGGTAGTGTGCAGGTGTGTGTGGTGGTGTGTGGTGTGTGGTCATGTGCCGTGTATGTGGTTGTGTGCCGTGTGTGGTCGAGTGCAGGTGCGTGGTTGTTTGTGGTGTGTGTGGTTGTGTGCAGAGCATGGTAGTGTGCAGGTGTGTGTGGTCGTGTGCGGTGTGTGGTCATGTGCGGGTATGTGGTAGTGTGCAGCTGTGTGTGGTTTTGTGTGGTGTATGGTCATGTACGGTGTATGGTCGTGTGCAGGTGTGTGTGGTCATGTGCAGTGTGTGGTAGTGTGCAGGTGTGTGTGGTGGTGTGTGGTGTGTGGTCATGTGCGGTGTATGCAGTTGTGTGCGGTGTGTGGTCGAGTGCAGGTGCTTGGTAGTGTGCAGGTGTGTGGTTGTGTGCAGGTGTGTGGTAGTGTGCAGGTGTGTGTGGTTGTATGCGGTGTGTGGTTGTGTGCCGTGTGTGATCGTGTGTGGTCATATGTGGGTGTGTGGTAGTGTGCAGCTGTGTGTGGTTTTGTGTGGTGTGTGGTCGTGTGCAGGTGTGTGTGGTCATGTGTGGTGTGTGGTAGTGTGCAAGTTGTGTGGTTTTGTACAGTATGTGGTCGTGTGCAGTGTGTGGTTGTTTGTGGTCGTGTGCAGGTATGTGGTAGTGTGCAGGTGTGTGTGGTTGTGTGTGGTGTGTGATAGCGTACAGGTGTGTGGTTATGTGCAGTGTATGGTAGTGTGCAGGTGTGTGGTTGTGTGTGGTTGTGTGTAGTATGTGGTTGTGTGCAGGTGTATGTGGTTGTGTGTGGTGTGTGATATATGGTTGTGTGCAGGTGTGTGTGGTCATGCAGGTGTATGGTCGTGTGCGGTGTGTGCTTGTGTGCGGTGTGTGGTAGTGTGCAGGTGTGTGTGGTTGTGTGTTGTGTGTGGTTGTGTGCAGGTGTGTGGTAGTGTGCAGATGTCTGTGGTGGTGTGTGGTCATGTGCAGGTGTGTGTGGGTGTGCAGGTGTGTGTGGGTGTGTGTGGTATGTGGTTGTGTGTGGTGTGTGGTAGTGTGCAGGTGTGTGTGGTAGTGTGCAGGTGTGTGTGGTCGTGTGCAGGTGTGTGGTCGTGTGCAGTGTGTGGTAGTGGGCAGGTGTGTGTAGTTGTGTGCCGTGTGTGACTGTGATTTTGTGTGTGTGTGCAGGTGTGTGACTGTGATTGTGTGTGTGTGTGCAGGTGCGTGTCCCTGGGTGTAGGTGTGAGGCAGTGTGGCTGTCGCAGGTGTGTGTGGAGGTGATGTGGCTATGTGCACAGTGGTTGGAGGGCAGGAGGCTGAAGGCGTGTGTGGCTGTGTGGGCGTGCGGGCGAGCGCATGAGCGTGTGCAGGGTGGTCTGCGGGGCTGTGGGGCGGGTGTGGAGGCGCCGGGTGCCAGTGGCCTGCCGTGTGCCCTGCAGACGTTGACGACTGTGCCGACTCCCCGTGCTGCCAGCAGGTCTGCGCCAACAGCCCCGGCGGGTACGAGTGTGGCTGCTACGCCGGCTAC
>NW_026000102.1:6844607-6853522 GCF_001458135.2 Marmota marmota marmota
GGCATTCGTGGAGTGCCTGCCAACTGCAGCCTGCTGACCCGCCCTCCCTCCCTCTGGCCTGGGGTCCCTGGCCACTCTCCGGGGCTGGACCTGCAGTCCTGGCCGCTCCCTGAGTTTCTCTCCTAGTGTGGCCGCCCTCAGGCAGGTATCTAGTGTCTCTGCCCCTGGGGGTGAGGACAGCGAGGCCGCAGTAGTGTTACCAGCCAGCTTAAGGAGACAAGGTGCCCGGCTCCGTCCAGCAAGCAGGGCCAGGACTGGCATGGTCCCTGAGGTTCTGACCCAGGCGCACAGTCCAAGTGGTCCCATTTTCCCGCAGACGTGGACGAGTGCGCCTCTGGCCACGGGGGCTGTGAGCACCACTGCACCAACCTGGCCGGCTCCTTCCAGTGCTCTTGTGAGGCCGGCTACCGGCTGGACGAGGACCGCAGGGGATGCACCCGTGAGTCTCCCCTCCCGGCACCCTGCGCCACCGTGGCTGGCCCCACCCCCTTGCCTCCTGGGCCTGCGGGGCCCCGCGTGGTCCTGCCCCCTACTGTGGGGGTGGGGAAGGGAGCTGGCCACTCAGGCATCTCCCAGGGCCAAGTGCACGGGGGTCTAGCTGGGCCCTGATCAGGTGAGGGAAGGGCCACAGCCCAACACAATGTTGTCCCTGGGGACATCAGGGGGCAGCCGGGACTCTGGGCCTCTGTGTCCCTCCCCAGCTCCGGAGGAGCCCACGGTGGACCTGGATGGCCAGCTGCCCTTCGTGCGGCCCCTGCCCCACATCGCGGTGCTGCGGGACGGGCTGCCGCAGCTCTTCCAGGACGACTCTGGGGCCGAGGAGGAGGAGGAGGAGGAGGCGGAGGCGGAGCTGCGGGGAGAGCACACGCTCACTGAGAAGTTTGGTGAGGGTGGCCCGGCTTGGAGCTCCTGTCCTCAGGGGCAGCCAACCAGGCTCCTGTCACCCGTGGCCTTGGGCATAAGGAGGGAGCTGCTGGGGCCTAGAGAAGTGGAGCTCCTTGCCTAGTTTGCACAGCCCGACGGGGGCTAGAGCAGGTCCCCGGCTCCCAGGTCGGCTCGCCTGGCCTCATCCCACCTCATGCTCGTGGATCCTCCCGGCTAAGGGTGTGCCTTGGTCCTCTTCCTGACCCGAGGGCCCGAGTCCAGCCCCTGGGCCTGCCAAGCCCAGGCAGGGAACGAGGCTGGGGCCAGGCTCTGAGTCCCTCTCTGTCCACCCCAGTCTGCCTGGGTGACACTTTCGGCCAGGACTGCAGCTTGACCTGCGACGACTGCGTGAACGGAGGGACCTGCCTCCCAGGCCTGGACGGCTGCGACTGCCCCGAGGGCTGGACCGGGCTCGTCTGCAATGAGAGTGAGGCCATGGGCAGGGCTGGGCGCCGGGCAGGGGGCCTCTGGGCCCAGACGTGTGGGCAGCCCACTCGGTGTTGCTCCTCCTGGGAGCCCTGGGCAGGGGGCTTGAGGGTCCGTCCATCCGTGCATTCCTCGTTTCTTGATAAGTTCTGCTGCCTGCGTCTGTGCCGGGCACTGCTTGGTACTGCCCAGGGACAAGCCCCCGGCGTATGAGGCTCCGCCTCAGTCTCCAGGGGCCCAGCTGCAGCCATACCCCAAGGCACCTGGGGCAGGGGCACCTGGGAAGGGAGTGGTGGGGGGCTTCTCTGGGGTAGGTAGCCAGGACGTCCTGCGTCCCCCGGGAGCAGGGACCCCGGGGCCACACGGCAAGCTAGTAGCTAAAGCACTTTGCAATTCCTCTCGATCCAGAGCCGTCCACTCCCTGCCCAGCACCCCAGAGCAAGGTGGCCCTGGAGGTCAGGGCTCTTCTCCAGGGCCATGGGCAATGCCTGGTTTGAAAGGGCTGGTTCAGAAGGACCCGAGTCTTTTCGTTGGAGGGAGAGGTTGGCGGTCGTAGGGTCTCTGCCGCAGTGTGGTGGAGACCTAGCACAAATTGCTCCAGCCACAGAGCTGCAGCGGTCAGGTCTGCTGAGTGTCCAGGGTGGGGCGGACACTGGCCACTGACCTGGTGCTTCCCTTTCCCCGCTGTAGCTTGTCCTCCAGACACCTTTGGAAAGAACTGCAGCTCCCCCTGTGGCTGCCAGAATGGAGGGACCTGCGATCCTGTGACGGGTGCCTGCCGCTGTCCCCCAGGTGTCAGCGGGACTCACTGTGAGGACGGTGCGTGCAGCCCCTGGGGCAAGGGGGCAGGGACAGGGGCATGTGCCACCACCCCCCCCGCCTGCATCCTCCTAGGCACTGCTGGGCTCAGGAGCCGTGAATGCAGTCCTTGCTCAGACCCCTGCCCCTACCTCCAGGGCTGAGGCTGGGAGGGAAAGAGACCATTCAGTGGGACAGCCTTCATTTTTCAGTGTTGCTCCTCTTCCAGGGCTTGACTCTAGATGGTATAGGTTGAGGGATGATGTCTTTGCAGTGGGCGCCGTGGGTAGGTAGTGAGCCTCCTGTTCCTGGAAGCATTCAAGTAGAGCTGGGTGTTGGCTGGCTGGGGTATGCAAGAGGCTGTTCTGCCTGGGCTGGTGGCCGTGGGGGTGATCCTGCGTGGGGTGATCTCGGCTATCTCAGTTTATGGAGAAATCAGGGTCTGTGTAAATAAGTTTCCTAGGAGCTAACGCTTGTCTCTGGGCCTTCAGACCTTCCGGGCCTGCCCTTTTGGCTGGAGAGGAGGGGATGCCAGTTCAGCTTCCTGCCTGAGCGAGAGGAGGCACAGTTGACAGACACTGACCCCCAACTCTCTTTGTGGCACATGCTGGGCTCTGCAGGCTGGTTGTTCGGGGGCAATAGAGTCCCCAGGCAGCCATGTGGCTTTCTAACTCTTCCCCGTGGTCAGCGCCCCTGCTGTCCTTTCCCCCTCCTCTGCCGGCACTGTCACGCAGAGGCTGACAAACCCATGACTTGGGGGCCGGAGTGCACAGGTGTGTGTAGGCGGGGCACACCTGGCAGGTGAGGATCTGAATCTCAGTGCTTCTGCTTTGCGTTATCCACGGGGCCTCCCAGAGACGGGTCTTGGGGTGTCCTGTGGAGGGCCACCAGAGGCCCTGCTAGTAAGTGCTCCTGTGCAGGTCAGCGGAGGGAGGGCTGTCCCCGGAGACAGGCAGGTGAGTTTTCAGGGTGCTTGGCTCCCCTTGGCTGTGGTCTCTGCTCGAGACTTCACATGGCCCTGCCTCTGCCCCGTGCCTTACTCTTCCTGTCTCAAACCCCGCCTGCCTGGACCCTGACGCTGGTCATTGGATTTAGGTCCACCTGGGCAGTGCAGGGCAGTCTCATCCTGAGAGCCTGGGGACTAGGACGTGGACAAAGCTCTTGGGGGTCCACCTTTAACCCACTATAGCCACTTGAATGGGAGGAAGGACAGGGCAGGGCAGAGCCAGAGGGAAGTGCTTTGGGAAGGACAGCGCTGCCCGGGGCCTCCTGAGGTTTGGGCTGGGCCTTGGCCTGGTGAGGCCTTGTGTCCTTCCTGCTTTGAGGCAGGGAGGTCAGGTTTGGTGCTCCAGGTGTGGTCAGGTGCTGGAGCACTGGACATGAGCTCCGGTCCCTCAGGGGTGTGCTGGGGGATGGACTTGGCCACCCATTCTTGTCACGGACCCTGGGGGTCCTGGCTGACCCAGCTGGTGGCCTCATCTAGGAGATCCATCTCATGCCCCTGGCAGATGCTGCTCCTGACTCTTATGCTGGACTAGGCCTGCATGTCCCTTAGATAGGGGTCACTCTCTGAGTCTCACTGGGCCCCCACCCTCAGGCTGCCCCAAGGGCTTCTATGGCAAACACTGTCGCAAGAAATGCCACTGTGCCAACCGGGGCCGATGTCACCGCCTCTACGGGGCCTGCCTCTGTGACCCGGGGCTCTATGGCCGCTTCTGCCACCTTGGTGAGTCCTGCTGCCCCTGCGATGTCTGAGCTGGCTGCTATGTGGGGGGCGGGCAGTCCTTGTCCTGTGCCAGCCACACACTGCCAGCCGGGGTCCAGGGTCTGTTCCTGATCTGTGGATGCCAATCCATGTCCTCCACTGCAACTGGGCTGTCCCCAGCCTGTGGCACCCCCAGCCCCAGCCCAGAGAGGTGGGAGGGCAGAGGCCCGAGCAGTCCTCCCAGGCCTGGTGGGTCACACAGCCCCAGGGGCCACAGGCAGGCAGGAAAGGGACAGAGGCTTGGCAGGAGAGGCAGAGAAGCTCCCTCCTTCATCCGGAAAGGAGTGTGTCCCCTGCCTAGGGGAAGTGGTGGGACCTGGGCAAGTCCCTAAACTTCAAAGACCCTGGGGCTCATCTGTCAAGTGGACACACCGGCTTCAGCCCCCTGGGCATGAGAAGAGGTGCTCTGAGAGGTGCCCCGATTCCCAGAACACGTCCCCCAAGGGGCACAGCCACAGAGGCCCATCACCTTCACCCTGTGTTGGGGACAGGGGGTGCCGTGGGCAGCCCTCTCATGGCTATGTGGATGCAGCCTGCCCGCCCTGGGCCTTCGGGCCGGGCTGCTCCGAGGAGTGCCTCTGCGAACAGTCCCACACGCAGTCCTGTGACCGGAGAGATGGCACCTGCTCCTGCAAGGCTGGCTTCCGGGGCAAGCGGTGTCAGGCAGGTGAGCATGGCAGGGTGGGGGGGCTCCTGGGGCAGGCGGTGTCAGGCAGGTGAGCATGCTGTGTGGGGGGCCCCCTGAGAGGGCGGCCGAACCCATCCACCCCTCTGGTGCCCCTCACCCTGCAGAGTGCGAGCCAGGCTTCTTCGGGCCAGGATGCCAGCATACGTGCACCTGTCCCCCAGGCGTGGCCTGTGATCCTGTGAGCGGCGAGTGTCGGGAGCAGTGTCCTGCTGGCTACCGGGGGCAGGACTGTGGTCAAGGTGAGGCTGGGCCCCAGAGGGAGCCAGTGCTGGAGGCCACCTGGCCCCTTGCAGAGGCTGACTCCCAGAAGTGCTGCTCAGCTGGAGGATGGCAGGCTGCGGCACCTTTACCCTCGGTGTCACCTCCATCATCAGGCAGTGGCAGGCCACTGGTCTGTGTCTGAGGAGCTGCTCGGGGCAGCAGCTGCCTGTCTGCCCAGGTCTGGCTCAGAGAAAGGGTCATGAGGAAGCACCCGGGCACTCCTCCCTTCCACCGGGACAGGGAGCACCGGGCACGGGAGCCCGGGGCAGCAGGCTCGAGTGTAAGCAGCCACCGGGAGCAGAGGTGGCAGCTGCCCTTGGGGGTCTCCAAGGGCCTTCTCCCAGAGGGGCCACGGAGGCAGTGATGGAGGCCCCTCCCTGTGGATCTTGTGGCCCAGGCACGTGAGGAACACAGAGCCTGGGGACCCCACGTTATGTGGCAGCTAGAAGAGGAGGTCACAATGGCCACCTGGGATATGGATCATGACGCCGATTCTCAGGTGTCCCTGGGGGTCTGGCTATCCAGCACCCTGACCTGTTGGCAGCCTGGCCTGGACAGCATGCCTTGAGAGGGCACCATGTTGGCTTAAGGACCCTCAGCCACCTGGGCCAGGTGACCTGAGGCTCAATGTCTCCATCTGACCCAGGCCAGTTCCTCTGAGGCAAAGACGCTGTCAAAGGCTCTTTGGTCCTGTTGGTACAGGAGGGAGAGCACAGGGCTCAGAGCCCAGCCTGGAGTCCCCAGACCTGAGTGGACTCACAGGAACTCTGTGGTCTCAGGCCACAGTCAGCAGCTGAGTGTCCATTTCCCCACCTGTGCAATTGCCACGGGAGCTCGGTCATGTTGAAGGACTGAGGTCCTCCGGACAACCTGACATGCCTGCACACCCCACCCCCCCCACACACACACACACGCCGGACGGGCAGGCATGTGCATGGGCACACAGGCACATGGGCACACTCCCTTGCGGCCTGCCATCCCTTGTACCCACCCCGTCTAGACCCACTGCCTGCCAGGGCCCAGTGAGGAGGCCTGTCCACCCACACTGCTGGCCCATCTACTAAGAGGCCCTTCTGGCCCCTCCCTATCTCCCACCGCTTTCTTTTTTAACTTTTTAAATTTAAAAGCCTACAGTGGCCTCAGGATGGCCGCGGGAATGGACACACACTTTTGTAGAGTTGGCGTTCCCTCTGTGGGCCTGGAAACTTGCCGTCCACCACGTCCGCCCGTAGGAGCTGGGGAGGCTGCTTCCCCGTAGCGCTGGGCCCTCTCCTCTGGTCCAGGTGTGTGCTACCCTGGTGCTTGCCTCGTGCACCCGGTCCTCTAGAGGGTGCCCAAATGCTGGGTGCACACCTGTGCCTTGGCCTGCAGTCCACTTCATTAGGGCCGGTGGCTCTCCAGGGCAGTGGGATGCCTCCCCTGCCCAGACTTCCCACCCCAGACTCAGTCACTGTCCTCCTGGGCCAGGAGGCTGGACTTGGGCCCTGAGGGCAGGGCAGGTGTGGGGAGCGGCCACTGCAGGCCTCCCAGGGCAGAGTTGGGCTCCAGGGTACCACGCATCTCCTGAGACCCTGCTGGGGGCCTTGCAGGGTCCTGTCCAGGGTATAGGGGCTCTGCATTGCTGCTCTCTGCGCCTACTGAGTGGTGGGGTGGGGGACCCGAGGCCTTCGGGCCCACTCTCAGTGTGCAGAGCATTCTGGCCACTATTCTTTCCCACCCCGGGTCACCAGGTGGATGCAAATCCTCCCCCAGCCCCTGGGGCTGAGGCCGTGGGGGTGTCCCCAGCTGGCTGGGGGCTGGGCAGGTCTCCTTGGGGGAGGAGGAACGCAAGGTTGCCACCCTTCCCGGGGCACTGTCTGGGGCACTGTCTGGGTCTGGCGGCTGTGGCTTCCACCTGACAGGCGCCTTGCCCTCCTGCTGCCCTCCACCTGACCTGCCCCAGTCCTTTACCCCCAAGGTAAAGGACTGCTCCTGGGCCCGGCTCCCAGTGTCCAGCAGCCTCTGCTGGAGCTGGAGCAGGTGTCTGGGCCCCGGGCGGGGGGTATTGTTGCCAGGAGCCTCAGAGGGCAGGGAAGACTGCCTGGCTGGGCAGCCTCTCATGGGGTGGCTGAGGCCCCTACTGTCCCTCCTGCAGAGTGCCCAGAGGGGACATTTGGTGTGAACTGCTCAGGCTCCTGCTCCTGTGGGGGTGCCTCTTGCCACCGGGTCACAGGGCAGTGCCTGTGCCCACCAGGCAGGACCGGAGAGGACTGTGGGGCAGGTGAGTGGCGGCAGCATCCTCAGACCACTCTTTCCTGGGCTGCAGGAGTTCAGGTGGGGTCAGCTCGGGCTGTGTTCAAAGATCCCTGCTGGACCATACTTGAAGACCCCTGGGCCATCTTTGGGGACCCTGGCACAGGCCATGCAGATCCCAGGCCCTCTACAGAAGCTTCAGGAACTGTGCTGGACTGAGCCTGGTGTGGGCAGGGAGCCTGGGGCCTGCAGTCTCCCCCTACACAGGCAGCGCACTGCCTGGAGGTCTGGCCTCTCCCTCTGGCTGCCCTCTTTGTCTGCTGAGCCGTCCCTGGAGCTGGGGCTTCACGGCTGTGGGTGGTGCCCTGCAGCCCCAGGAGGTGCCCAGGGCCCTGAGGACGCAGCCCCTCCTCTCCTGGCAGCCTCAGATGGGAAGCCTGCTTCCCCTCCTGGCCTGCTCCAGGGGGTCAGTGTTGTGCCAGGCACACGCTGACCTGCCAGCGAGGGCAGGGGAGGGAGACTGACTGGTGCTGGGGGCACTAGATTGTCCTGAGGGCCACTGGGGGCTCGGCTGCCAGGAGATCTGCCCTGTGTGTGAGCACGGTGCCCGCTGTGACCCCGTGACGGGAGCCTGCCTGTGCCTCCCCGGCTTCGTGGGCAGCCGCTGTCAGGACGGTGAGTGGCTCACACCTGACCTCAGCCTTGGGCGGTGGCCCGGTGGGTGTGCTGGCCACCGCCCTGACCCTCCTTCACTGCCTACAGCTTGCCCAGCAGGCTGGTTTGGACCCGGCTGTCAGACGAGGTGCTCTTGTGGCAACGATGGGCACTGCCACCCGGCCACTGGACACTGCAGCTGTGCCCCTGGCTGGACTGGCCTGAATTGTCAGAGAGGTACGGAGACCATGCCTGTGCTCCCAGTTGTCCCTCCGCTTCCTGCTCCTGGGTCCCCACCTGGCTGCAGAGCCTGTGGACTCCACCGGGCCTGCGCAGGGCAATCTTGGGCTCTGTTGCAGCCTGTGACAGTGGACACTGGGGGCCCGACTGCGGCTACCCCTGCAACTGCACTGCAGGCCACGGGAGCTGTGATGCCATCAGTGGCCTGTGCCTGTGTGAGGCTGGCTACGTGGGCGCACAGTGCGAGCAGCGTGAGTCCTGGGGGTCCTGGCCCTGCCCCGGGGTGTGCACGGGTGTGCGGTGCACGGGCACGCTGTGGAGGGGCACACATTTGCATGTGCACACAGTGCCTGCCTGCCTGCCCCCACCGAGCATGCCCAGCCCCACCTGCCCAGGTCAGGCAGAAGACCCAAGCAGGGCCTATCCCACCTGCACAGGACACCTGGCACCTGGGCAGTGGCGCTTGGTGCTATGTGTGTGTTTCCCAGGTGGGAAGGCCCAGGGAGCTGGGTGGGTTGTCCTAGGGGCGGCCCAGGTCTGAGGTGACGTCTGGGTATCTCACCACCCCTGGGGGGAGCGGGGGAGGAACCACGTGAGGGAGACTGTCGGGAGGGCTTCCCTGGGGAACTGGCCCTGCTGTCAGTTCTGGGGGCCTGGTCAGGCCCTTGGCCCCTTGGCTGACAGTGGGCTGGGGCTGGGTGTCTCAGGGTGTCCCCAAGGATACTTTGGACCAGGCTGTGGGCACCAGTGCCAGTGTGAGCATGGGGCAGCCTGTGACCACGTCAGCGGGGCCTGCACCTGCCCAGCAGGCTGGAGGGGAAGCTTCTGTGAGCGAGGTGAGCTGGGCTCTGGCTGCTGGCCCAAGGAGTCTCCAGGGCAGGGCAGGGCGTGTCCCCTGACCTCTGGGCCCGCACCACCCTGCCTCTG
>NW_026000102.1:6854033-6880023 GCF_001458135.2 Marmota marmota marmota
CACCACCCTGCCTCTGTCTGCAGCCTGCCCAGCTGGCTTCTTTGGGTTGGACTGCCTTGGCGCCTGCAACTGCTCCGCGGGGGCCGCCTGCGACAACGTGAACGGCTCCTGTCTCTGCCCGCCAGGCCGCCAGGGACCCCGCTGCACCCAGAGTGCGTGAGGCCCTGCGCAGCCTGCAGGAGGGCCCGGGACCTCCACAGAAGGCTCACCGGGTCCCCACCCTGGGTGTTCCCTGCAGGCAGGCAGTCACTCGCTCATGAGGACCCAGTCTGAGAGGGAGTCCCAGGCCAGAGGGAGGGGGGGGTTACCAGACCTGCCCAGTGCCTGAGCCTCCTGCTGACGCCCTCTGGTGGCCCTCCTCAGCCCTGACCGCCCCTCTCCCTGGCAGCTTGCCCAGCCCTCACCTACGGCCTTAACTGCAGCCAGGCCTGCACCTGCTTTAATGGGGCCTCCTGTGACCCTGTCCACGGGCAGTGCCACTGTGCCCCCGGCTGGATGGGGCCCACCTGCCTGCAGGGTAAGCCCTGCCCAGGAGTCCAGCCTCTGGTCAAGCCCTAAGGGCTCTCGGTGTGGGGTGCTGGCATCCAGGGAGGGGTGGGCCTGTTCACTCCCAGAAGCCCCTGGCCCCTGTGGGAGAGAATAAGGGGGTTGCTTCAGTGTTGTGCCCCCAAGACTGGGGGGTCCTGACTGGGCCTGGGGTCAGTCGAGGTCCCCACCCCCGGTCTGTTTTGGGCTTGTGAGGGTGCCAGGAGCCTGCAGAGCCGGGGTGCTGCTAGCTGGACTGTAGACTGCTCCCTCTCCCCAACACCAGCCTGTCCCGCTGGCCAGTATGGCCAGGGCTGCCGACAAGCCTGCCTTTGCCAGAACGGAGAGAGCTGTGACCCTGTCTCAGGCCGCTGCACGTGCGCAGAGGGCTGGTCCGGCCTGGCCTGTGAGAATGGTAAGCTTGGGTGGCCAGGAGGACTCCCAGGCCAGAGGGCAGCATCCTGGGGGTGGTCTTGGGTGCCTCTCCTGAGGTTGGTCCCCAAGGAGGTAGGAGCCTGGTCTTGGACATACCCCTGCCCCAGGGGGCCGCGACCCTCATCCTCGCCCCACTGCTGCAGAATGCCTCCCCGGACACTACGGAGCTGGCTGTCAGCTCAGCTGCGGCTGCCTCAATGGAGGCCTCTGTGACAGGCACACGGGCCGCTGCCTCTGCCCTGCTGGCTGGACTGGGGACAAGTGCCAGAGATGTGAGTGGGGCAGGAAGCCAGGAGCCCTGCTGGAGTGCCAAGGGTCCTGTCGGCCTCACCCAGGCGAGGACGCAGAGTGGTCCTCACCATGGAGGTTGGGGGGCTGCTGTCTGGGCTACAAGGCCCCGTGGGGGTCTGGACCTGGGGGCCCAGGCTGGGGCTGGGGAGCCTCACTTTGCCCTGGGCTGGGGTGGGCCTGCTTGGCCTGTGCTCTCAGCTGGTCCAGTAGCTTCTCCCCCCTGCCTTGGGCCCTGTGGCCGAGCCTGGGCTCCTGAATCCCTGTCCACCCTTCTCTCATGGGCAGAGGGCACACAGGGCTCCGCCTCCCATCTGTCTCCTTGCCCACAGCTTGTGCTGAGGGCACCTTCGGGGCTCACTGTGAGGAGCGTTGCATCTGTCGTCGGGGAGCCTGCCACCATGTCACGGGGGCCTGCCGCTGCCCCCCAGGATGGAGGGGCTCACGGTGTGAGGATGGTAGGTGCAGCCCCCGGTGTGGCCGGCTCAAGGGGCCCCTGGCTAAGGAGGGACGGTCCTGCCCAGGGTGGCTGCCTGCAGCCCAGTCTGGCCCCAGGGCTCCCCGCCGTGCCCTTGACGGGAGCCTTCCCAGCCCACGCCCTTCCCGCAGCCTGCCCACACGGCTGGTTCGGAGAGGCCTGTGTCCAGAGCTGCCGCTGCCCACCTGGGGCCTCCTGCTACCACGTCACTGGGGAGTGTCACTGTCCTCCTGGCTTCACCGGGCCTGGCTGTGAGCAGGGTAGGTGCTGCCCGGCTTGGGGCACCCCTGGACAGGCTGCCCATTCCTGAGGCTGGCCAGGACTGACCCCACCCCACCCCACTCACCCAGCCTGCTGGCCCGGCACTTTTGGAGAGGACTGTAGGCACCTGTGCCAGTGTCCTGGCAAGACCCAGGCCTGCCACCCTGCCACAGGGGCCTGCGTGTGCATGGCCGGCTACCACGGCACTGGCTGCCAGAAACGTGAGTCCTGCTCATGTCCCCTGAGGCCTGGTGGCTGCCCGCCCTGGACAGCCTCTGCCTGAGGGGGTTGGAGGGGGCATGTGGGGCTGCCATGCTCAGCTCAGGGCTGCTGGGGGTCAGCCTCCAGCTCCCAGCCCCTGGCAGTGGCTTCTGTCCCTACAGGATGCCCGCCTGGGCGCTACGGTCCAGGCTGTGGACAGGTGTGTGGGTGTCGGAACGGGGGCTCCTGTGACGCAGCCACAGGGGCCTGCCACTGTCCTGCCGGGTTCCTCGGAGCTGACTGCAGTTTGAGTGAGTGGCCAGCTACAGGCCTGGGGCTCTTTCTGCTTCTCTGGGGAGCAAGGCCCTGCCAGCCAGCCCGCACGAGGACCGCCTCCCAGGCACCACCCTGACCACCTCTCTGACCCGCTCTTGCTGGTCCAGCTGAGCTAACCTGTGTGGCAGAGAGGCCAGCAACCCTCTCTGTAGGACATCAGTGGGATCCTACTGTCCCCAGCTGCAGCTGTGGTCACTGGTGCTGCCAAGGAGGGGCCTTTCTCCTGAGTCGTGGAGACTCTCCCTGTCTGGGGCCGGGGGAGCTGAGGTGGGAGGGTTGGCGTGAGTCACCGCAGAGCCCAGCCCCCAGCAGAGCCTGCCGGTGACAGGGAGAGAAGGGCAGTCCCCGGGCAGGGCCCGGCTGGGCTCTGCCAACTCACCTGCCCCCTCCCTGGCAGCCTGTCCACCAGGTCACTTTGGCCTCAGCTGTGCCCATGTGTGTGCATGCGGGCAGGGGGCCACCTGTGACCCTGTGACCGGCACTTGCATCTGCCCACCGGGGAGGACTGGCACCCACTGTGAGCATGGTGAGTGTCCATGGGGGTGGCACAGGGGCACTACACCAACGTCCCTCCATTAGCCATGGGAGGTCAGTGAGGTGAACTCAGACTACTGTGCCTGAGGGACTGTCCTCCTGCCCTCTCCCAGCCTGTCCCCAAAGCCACCATGGACTCCCAAAAGGACCCTGTGGGCAGAGGGCAGCACCCTTACTGTATGGCCAGTACTGCCCTGCTGGGTGGACAGGGCCCCATCCCACCCCAGCCCCTACCTCCCCCTACTGGCTAGAGGCTCAGGCCACCTAGTGATTTGGCAGTGTCCCTGTGGCCAGTGGGGGCTTCAGGTCTGGCCAGAGCCCCTCCTGGAAGCAGAGTGCTGGCTGCTTTCTGTCTGAGGAGGAGCCGGCCCCGGCCATGTCTCTAGGCCCAGGTGCAGGGCTCCCAGGGGGAGGCAGCCGAGCACAGGCCAGTGAGACAGGGAAAAGGGGGACAGTGCGGTGGCTTGTGTTCTCTGCTATGTGCCCAGTCCCCAGGCCTGGCTCCCCTTAGTCCTCATTGAGGGGGCCTCCCCACCCCAACTCCTCAGCCTCAGGGCTCCCTGGGATCCTGTGCCGCCAGAGGTCAGAACCCAGGGACCAGCTTCCGCCAGGAGGTGGCCTGGCCCTGCTTCTCCTCCAGGCCGGGCACCAGCCCCCCTCGGCTGTATTCTGCTCTGAACAGGAGGGCCACAGGGAGCGTCCCTTCCCAGGCCTGGAGGGTGTGCCCTGGCTCCCAGGCTGGCCGCGGCTGTGTGGAGAGGCCACCACCTCCAGGACGTCTTCCTGACCCGCCCACTGCCTGGGAGGTGCTCGCAGCCTCTGGAGGGCGTGGCCCCTTGCTTACTGTCCCTTCAGCCCTCAGCCAGGCCTGGTGTCTGCTGTCCCTCTGGCACCACGTGCCTGGCGAGTGAGGCTGGCACAGGACATCCCAGGAAGCCTCCACTGAAGGAATGGGAGCCTGTGCAGGGCGTGGCCTGAGCAGTCCAGCCTGGCCAGCGCTCTGGGCAGCACCTGTCTTCTGCCCGCAGACTGCCCCCAGAACCGGTTTGGCGCGGGCTGTGAGCTCCAGTGTGACTGCAGACACGGAGCCCTGTGCCACAGCACCCATGGCAGCTGCTCCTGCCGCCCGGGCTGGATGGGGCCACACTGCGAGCAGGGTGAGTGAGGGGGCCAGAGGTGTCCCCAAGAGCAGTGGGCAGGAGGAAGGATCAGCTAAGGGCAGGGGAGTGGCCCTGTGTGCCCCTGAGGGAACAGGGCTTGAGGGCCCTGGTTGGGGGGCCGGGGCTGACGTAGGGCTGGCTGAGGTGCTGGTCCCCTGAGTCTGTGCCTGAGAGGCTGTCCTCCTGCCCTCTCCCAGCCTGTCCCCCTGGGCGCTATGGTGCCGCCTGCCTCTTGGAGTGCGCCTGTCAGAACAACGGCACCTGTGAGCCTGCCTCGGGCGCCTGCCGCTGTGGCCCTGGCTTCTACGGTCAGGCCTGCGAGCACCGTGAGTCATGGGCTGGGGCCTCTGCCGGCTGGGCTGTGGCCAGTGGCTGTCCTCGGCCCTGAGTGGGCCATCGGGCTGGCCTTTGCTTTACGACAGCGAGATGTCATTGCTCGCGGGGTCCCGGAGTCAAGCCTGACCTGACTCGTGACTCAGGCTCTCATGTCAGAGGTGGCTCCTTGGGGTCACTCAGGGAGCAGGGTCTGGGCTGCCACCCAGTTGGACACCCCAGCTGTCCGGTGTGAGCCCTGCCAGGCTGTCAGACTGAGGTGGGGACCTAGGGCGTGGGGCGTGAGGACGCAGGGGAGGGACTTCTCTCTGGCCCAAGTCCTCGGTCCCTGCTCTCTCTGTGCCACTGGGAGCTTTCTGCTGCCCCTGCCTCTGGCTCCCTGTAACTGGGGTCCCCCCTCAGCCTGTCCCCCCGGATTCCATGGAGCTGGGTGCCAGGAGGCCTGTGAGTGTCAACAGGGAGCCTCCTGTGACCCCGTCAGCGGCCAGTGCTTCTGCCCAGCCGGCTTCCAGGGCCAGTTCTGTGAGAGGGGTGAGTGCCAGGTGCCCCACAGGCTCCCCATGCAGCCCCTCAACCCTGTCCCTGTCCAGTCTGGGTGCAGGACAAGAGGGGATGCTGAGCCCGCTGTCCCCTCCAGGGTGTGAGCCAGGCTCCTTTGGAGAAGGCTGCCACCAACGGTGTGGCTGCAGTGGGGGGGCGCCCTGTGACCCCGTCAGCGGCCTCTGCCTGTGCCCACCAGGGCGCTCGGGAGCCACGTGTGACCTGGGTGAGTGGGGGTCTTGCTGGAGGGTTGTGGAGTGGGTCTCCATATTGACTGTGGATGGAGTGCCACCTGACTGACGTGCCCTCCTGCGACCTCTGGGCCCCAGCCTGTGCCCTCGTGGGGGCAGGCACCAGGGTGTGCTCACCAGAGCTGGAGCTGTAGAGGTCCTGCCCTGCCCCGCGGCTGCCAGAGTCCCAGGCCCCTCTCCTGGGGCCGGGACATTTGATCATGGGAGGAAGCCCCTGATAGGTGGAAGGTGGTCCCTATCTGCTGGCTGGGGGTGGGGGCATTGAGAGGGTGGGAGGGCCACCCAAGGGTGGGGGCTGCCCTACTGGGGCCGCACAGTGGACTGACTGGAGGGTTCCCGGGCCTGATGAGCCTTGGGGGAGCCGCCTCGGCCACAGGTCCCCCTCTGCCCACCCGGAGCCTGGGCGGGAACATGGGTAGTGATTCTGGGAAGGCACCCATCCCATGCAGGAGCCCTCCGATGCAGCACACTGCCCTGCTCACAGGGGACGCTGAGGCCCTCACTCGCCCAGCTCTCTGCCCACAGCCCGGCAGACAGGGACCTGCTCAGGCCTCTCCCCTCCCCCCTTGCATTTAGATTGCAAACAGGGCCGCTTTGGACCCGGCTGTGCCCTGCACTGTGACTGTTCAGCGGGGGCTGACTGTGACCCGGTCAGTGGGCAGTGCCACTGCGTGGATGGCTACATGGGGCCCACGTGCCGGGAAGGTGAGTTGTGCTCTTGAGGAGGGAGGGGAAGACACTGGGCCCCCACCCTGGCTGAGGACCTGTCCCCTGCCTTGATATCACTGAGTGGGTGCAGCCAGCCAGAGAGACCACAGCCATCCCTGCCCAGTACCCAGAGTGTCCACGCGGCTCCTGACAGGCCAGGTGTGAGCCTCATAGCCACTTAACCATGGGGCAGGGTGGGCACTGCCAGCCAGCAGCCCCACCTTCCCGAGCCCAGCAGCTTCGAGGGCCAGCCCAAACGCAGTGGGAGCCCAGACAGCCCACCCTACAGGCCGGGCTGGGCGAGGCAGTGCAGGCGGGCAGAGCTTGGGGTGCCCACACCCCCTGGCTGGCCCAGGTTGGCTCCCCGGGCCTGGGATGCTGCAGGTGTTGGGCAGGGTCTCTGCAGAGGGCAGGAGGACAGAGGCGAGGCGCCCACCCCAGGGCTCTGGTACGGTGGAGCAGGGATCCCAGCTGGAGACCCCTGACATGAGTGCTTCTTGAACCTCTCCAAGATGATCCTGGCCTCGGATCCTAAGAGCTGTGAAAGGAGGGAGGCATGGAGGAGGGAGCCCGGCTCCACAGTGGGGTGGGTCCTGGGGACCAGGCAGCCACTTGCCTGCTGGTGCTTGCACACAACGCTGTCCACAGCGGCACCCAGTGGCCAGGTGTGGCGGTGCACCCTGGGGCACCCTAGCCCAGACACTGAGCCTGAGGTCTCTGAAGCCGGGCCCCTCTGGGCAGGGCCTCTTTGGCCTATGGAGTCTGGGCCCTGTTCACTGTCCTGGAGTGGGCTTGGCTTAGCTCTGGGGGAAGTCCCTCCCCATCCAGCCCTGCCTCTCATGCCTTCTGGAAAGGAAAGGCTGGGAGCGTGCGTTGGGAGGAGTCGGGCTTGGGCCGGAGTGAGATGGAGCAGGAGGCCGTGCCTGGGGAGGGGGTCCCTGCAGGCAGGGGTGGGTGAGGCCTCACAGCCCCAGTACAGTGACATCCAAGAATGAGGGCACCATGTGAACTGCTGTGTGTCCCCTCACAGGTGGGCCCTCCCAGTTCCTCGAGAGCCTGTCCCCAGCACAGGGCGCAGGTAAGGGGTGGGGAATGCCCCACGGGCTTTCCAGGAGGGTGCGCTGTGGCTAAGTCCAAAGGTCCAGGCTTGGCAGTAGACATCTCTGCTGCCCGGACCTCAGAATCTAGACCTGACGTGGAGCTGGGGAGGAGGGTGGGCTGCGACGGGCCAGCCAGGACCTGGCTGTTTCAAGAGCTGCCACCCCCGGGACTGACCCTCCTTTCTTCTCATGCCCCAGCGGCCACACGGCCAGTCTCCAGCAGACAGGTACCCAGCTCTGCAGGCACTAGCTGAGGCAGCCCCTGCCATGGAGGCTCTGCCACAAAGCTCCAGCTGAGGGACCCAGGCCTTGGTGATGCAAGAGAACACACGTGGACTAGGACTCCTGCCTCTCTCCAGAGGGCTGTGGACAGCTGTGGGTCTCAGGGGAGGGCTGTAGACAGCTGCCCAGCCTCTCCATCAGCCAGGGCCCTGTGGCTGCGAGGAGGGAGGCCTCATGTGGCCACAAGTAGCCCAGGGGAGTGGACCGGACCTCAGGCTGCATCGTCCACATCAGGCACCTGGCTAGCTGGGCTGAGGACGCCCTGACCCTCCCCGCAGCCTGGGTTGGGACCAGGGCAGCTGTGGGTGTGGGCCTCTGCCCTCCGAGCAGGCCCTCCTGGTGCTAGGCCCTGGACTGCTGCAGCCTGGCCGACTGACTCTACTTGCAGATGTGGTCTGGCCAGTTTATGTATAGGTATTTATGGGCAGTGCCACACGCCCCGCTGCCCGTCCCAGGAAGCCTGGACTCAGGCTGGCAGGGCCCTGGGGTCCCCAGCAGATGTGCTCAGGTTCCATGTAAAGCCCAGCGAGTTAAATTAATGTGGGCTTCTGTGGCCTGTGTCTTTGCTGCTTTCCATCGGCTCTAATGGACTCTCGTGGGCTCTGATGGGCTCTGGTGGGCTCTGGTGGGCTCTGGTGGGCTCTGGTGGGCTCTCGTGGGCTCTGATGGGCTCTCGTGGGCTCTGATGGGCTCTGATGGGCTCTGATGGGCTCTCGTGGGCTCTGATGGGCTCTCGTGGGCTCTCATGGGCTCTCATGGGCTCTCATGGGCTCTGATGGGTTCTGATGGGCTCTGATGGGCTCTGATGGGCTCTGATGGGAGTGTTCATTGGCAACCCTCTAATGGTGGTCCTAGGAAAAGGGGAAGCTGTCGGCATAAAGCCACCCACAGGAAGTTCTCAGCCCGAAGGGTGAATGATCCCAAAGGGAAGGCAAAAAGAAACCCCTGAGTCTAACAAATCCAAGGCCACCAGGGGCAAAGAGAAACTCTAAGGTGCCTGGAGAAGAAAGGCCAGTGGGAACCAGGCCCGCGGTGGACTCTGTAAGAGGAACACGAAGGCTGCAAACAGCGTTGTTCTGTAACTTCAAGAGGCGAGGAATTCTGAAACCTGAGTGTTTATGTCCAGCTAAACTGTCAAGATCCATGAAGTCACCCAAAAGCCTGATTTGAAAACGCTCACTGGGAAATTTCAACAAGAGGGCGAGGATCCCAGGAGGGGGTTATTCTTCACGTTCCCACGTGCCCTAGTGATTAAGAGAACCGGAAGAGTCCTGTTAATCCACAAGGACCCCTGGAGTCTGTCACCATGGGGCGAGAGTGTAGACAGGGACAGATGGAGGGGGAGTGTCACCGTCCTGGCTGGTGAAACCCAGTGATCAGCCACAGGAAGTGAGGGGCAGAGCCTGGGGTCAGCTGGCCTGAGGATGCTGGTGGAACGCCTCACCTCACACCCTCCAGAGAAGCAGGACCATCCAGTGGCAGGAAGGAAGGGACAGTAGAGCCTAGGAAGGAAACACAGGGTGCACGTGGGGATAAGGAGGACCCAAACAGGTCCCCTGAACTGTCAGTAGATCCTGAGTAATGGGCCAGGTGTCGTGGTGCGGACCTGTAATCCCAGCGACTCAGGAGGCTGAGGCAGGAGGATCGCAAGCTCAAAGCCAATCTCAGCAATTTAGTGAGGCCCTAAGCAATTTAGCGAGGCTCTGTCTCAAAAAATAAAAAGGGGCTGGGGATGTGGCTCAGGGAGTAAGCACCCCTGGGTTCAGTCTTCAGTACCTGCCCCCCACCAAAAAAAAAAAAAAAAGACCCTACTAATGGACTAATGAGGAGAGGAGAAAAAGGACCCAACTAATCCACTTTAAAAGTCATGCCGAGGAAGGCTGGGTAAGAGTTTTAGTATTTCAAGGTGACAAGACTGTCTATACACACACACACACACACACACACACACACACACACGAGAGGTTCAGAATTCACAGAGCAATGGTGGGTAAAACAGGAAGAAATAAATCATCTTACCTGGTGGTTTTACTGTGCTCTTTACAAAAACCAAGAGTTTAGGCAAATCAGACGGCGAGGGTCGAACCTGAGTAAGCTAAGTGCGTCCCCAGGTGCGTTTTATTCATGTGTCACACACATTCACACTCACTCCTGTGAACCTTGTACTCAGCATGGATTGAAGTGGAACATTTAAGAAAACCAAACTTTCCTTCTTTGAAGACTAATAAGAAAAAAAAGCGTAGAAGACTGATGATTTTGAACATGAAACAAGAAAAACAATACAGAAGAAGAAGGGAGAATGAACCCACCTGTGGTAGAGAGCGAAACATAAAAAAAGATCAAGAGTCTTTAAAACAGGAAAGGGGCAAACAGGAGAACCAGCAGGGCCACACCAGCCCCAGAGTGAACTCAAGTGGCCAGGAAGGTCCACACCCTCGCTGTGGCCCCGGTCGTGCCTGATGCAGATGCTGGCACGGGGGGCCAGGCTCTGAAGACACCGTGGACTTGTCTAATGTGACTTGTTCCGGGGACTTTAAATAGAGGAAAAGTGGCTTCCCTGGCCTGGGGTGGATACTGATGGCTAAAACCAGGTCGGCATGAAATAGGGAAACGAACTCCCAAGTGAGCATGAGCTACCCAAATAACAGGGTTCAGAACTAACGTCTGGGCTGGCAGGCGTGGCTCAGTGCAGAGCGCTGGCCCAGGCTGCGTGAGGCCCAGGGCTCTGTCCTCGGCACCATCAAACAAACAAACAAAAACAGCTAATGTCCTCCTGGTCTAATGGAAGAGCACCGGCAAGGGGAGAAGTCAGGCCGGAGGCGTTCGGATGCCAGCTCTCGGGAAACCGGGTATAGAAGGGGCATTGATGGTGGTGGCCAAGTACCAGGGTCATGGTTAGTGGAGCCACAAATGAATCTGGGTCTGTCCACTTCCTGCCACCCAAGGGCCTCCCACACCTACCGCGTGACCACCACGGCTTCTGCTCAGCTCCCACCTCCCACCTTCCCCACTAGAACGCGGGGTCTTGCCAGCTCCCTGCTGGACACCCTGGAGCTGGACCAAGAGTTGGAAAACAGTGCCTGCAGCCCCCAGAGCTCAGAGGCCCCGACAGTGCTGTCCGGTGAGCACTAGGTGCCAGGGTCTGCCGTGAGACAAACTTGCTGTGATTTTCAGGGGGTTGGATTATCTAGAAAAGCACCAGCCGAGGGCTGCAGTTAATGATTCACCAAGGTTGGCAATAAAGCCATGTGTCATATAAATTATAAAGCCTACAGAAGTCACCAGCCCTTCAACATTAGCCATAGCCAAATAGGAAGCAGTTTGAGACACTATCACCATGGCAACAAACCCACACGTACGTGGGCATGAGTCTGGCACAAGGATTTCTACTCTGAGTTTTTAAAGACCTAAACAGAAGCATATATATACATAAACAAGGGACAACTGTGATGTGACAGAGGGGACCTCCCAGTCCTTGCACCTGACATTCCAATCTGTTGAATCAAAGGCCCGGCCGTGGAGTGCACATGGCTCTGGGGAAGCCTCTGCCATGTCTAAAGTGGTCCAGGTCTGATGTCGAGTGGGTTGGCAGGCAGAGATGAGGACATGAGCAGGGTTCACGGACATGCCAGCAGTGTGTGGGGTGGGACAGTCTTGCTACCACCAGACCTCTGCTGGGCCTGGTGTCCCAGGGTCCGGCCAGCAATACCTCTGTTAGCCAGCAGGGGCGCCCAAGGGTACACTGTGTGGCTGGCAGGAGAGGGAGGGGCTGGAACCAGTGAGCCAGAGGTGCAGAGCAGCACCAGGGGTCCCACAGTGGGGCCAAGACGGGCAGGCCTCCTCCACGGGAGCCAGGCCCACAAGGGCACACAGGGCGGGGCACCCTGGGGCCTGGGAGGGGTCCTCACTGGCTGGGCTGGACACTGATGTTTGCTGAGATGGACCACAGCCCTTGTCCCCACTCCCTGCAGACGCAGGGCCCATGTGGCCCCAGGCTGGCACACCAGGCACTGCCTGGTCCCACTCCGCCCGTCCTGAGCACAGGTCTTGCTGGAGATGGCTGGTGTCATTAAAAGCCTTGAGGGTCCTCTGTAAGCCCAGTGACCCCAGGAGTGGGTAGAGAGATTTGGGGTCTCCGTTTCCCCGAGTGCAGTGGGGATTCCATGCAGGCAAGGGCCTCCCTGCGTCACGCATCTGGACAGGAGGAAGGGTGGCTAGGCAGGCCTGCCCTGGGTGCCAGCTGCCCCCCGGCCAGGTGGTGTGGCAGGGTCCTCCACAGGACCCCCATTATCGGGAGGGGAGTACCTGACACAATGGGTGGGCTGAGGCCGAGGGTTCTCAGCGGGGGACCACGCTCCGTCAGGCTGTCTCGGCTGTGGACTGGGACTGGCGGGGCCCGGCTGGGCCTGCCTTGCTGACAGCCCAGACCCTGTCCTTCCTCACTGCTAGGGAGGGTGGCCGATCCTGAGCAGACCTGGCTTGGGCTGGACCGAGGTGGCCCCAGCCACCCTCCAGCCCAGGGCTGTCCTTCCCCTGCTGATGAAGCCGTACTGCCCTAACCACAAGCAAGGACCGGCTTCAGAGGCAGAGCCCCAGCCTGTGGCCACTTTGCTCTGCTGGCTGAACCGTGGTTGGGGGAGTCAAGTGCTAGGCCCGCCTGCCCCTCCTGGACCCTGATCCTTGGGGCTCAGTGGTGAGGACTGGCAGGAGGACTGCGGGGCAGTTGGGTTGCCATGAAGACGAGGCCCGTGCTCCTGAGTAGGGCAGGCCACGGCACGTGAGCACTCAACACACACACGCCTGGTCAGCCTGCTTGTCCCACAGCAGCTGCAGGAAAGAGAAGAGGCCACCCGGCTCAAGCCGCAGCCAGGGACGAGGCTTGATGTGCCCACATGTCCAGGAGCAGGGGCAGCGGGGCCTCTCTCCAGTGGGTCACCCCCAGACCTGGCCTCTCTCTCCAAGACCTGCCCACCTCCTCGTGCAGTGCAGCCACTGACCACAGTCCCTGCCCAGGACGGTCCTACTTGTGCTGAACCTGGACTCGGCCCTTCCAGCTGCCAGAGGCCACGAAGACCACAGAGAGGAGCCAGCTCTCCCTCCTGGTGCGGCAGCTCCCTGACTCAGTGCCCTCCCACAGGCTGTGCCCACCCCTCCTGGGCTGCCCCGGGGCCTGAAGGACCTGCACGTGGCTCCATCACTGTTGCTGGTTCGTACCCAGAGAAGATGCACCCGACCTTCATGTGGGTGGGCCTCTGCAGGTGCAGGGTCAGGGCAGACTCCCAGCGTGTGCTGGGGCCCCCACCCCACAGCAGCAGCACCCAGGTCCACAAAGGCAAGGGCGTCAGCACAGGATGCAGGAGGGCCAGCGCGGGCTTCCCACAGAGCTGGACCGTCCTCCCACCTGGCCAGCCCGGGTCGGCTCTGGGGCCTCTCCTACCTCTGTCCCAGAGGGCTCCCAGAGGGCTGGGGGATGCGTGAGGAAGGGGCTGCCTTCACTGCAGGACCCCAGAGGGGATCCCTTGGAATCCGGGTGCTCACACCACCCCCCAGTGGCCAGGATGGGCCCTGCAAGGCCCTGTTGTCAACACCCCCTGGACCCTCGCCACAGGCCTTGCCCAGGACACTCCAGCTGGTGGACAAGGGCCAGAGCCAAGGATGAGCACGGGGGACCTCACTCGGGGGCCAGCCCCAACCCACAGCACTTTCAGAATTTCACCAGGACAAACGTGACCTTCGCCTGGACTCGGATTCACTGCAGAAATCCAAGTTCTGAAGAAACACTTTATTGTCATCTTAAACCTCAAAGTCACAGTATTCCTGCTGGCCCTTAGGTCTCCTCCTGCTGGCAGCCGCCTCTCAGGACAGGGCCCCTCAGCACTCAGGCCTTCCTGACTCACCAGGGACAGGAGGGGCGTGGGCAGGTAGTGGCCCTCAGTCATCTCTATCACTGAGCCTGGGCGTGGCTGCCCAGCGGGTGCCCGGCAGGTGGGTGGCAGGTGGCCAGGGGCTGGGGGCGTGATGCTGCCCCCAGGCTCTTCCTTGGAGGGTGGGATCCTCAGGCAGGGTCTCAGCCGGGAGCATGTGGGGCCTTGAAGTGTCCCACCAGGCTCTCTGGAGCCAGGGCCATGTTCTGGCTGGGACTAGAAGCCACAGCTGGCTCTGGGCCACAGGGGGCTGCAGGGGGCTGCCTACACGTCGGTCTCCACCCGCAGCCGCTCCATCCTGCGCACGTTGTCCTCCACGGCCACACGGCTGGTGATGCAGCGGGCAAAGTCCTCAGGGAACCAGCCCGTCTCTCCATCCCGCAGCCTCTCTCCAAAGAGCCACCCTGACAGAGAGAGTGGGCACTGAGAGGCGGGCCGTGGGCACTCCCCGAGCCTGGGCAGTGCTGGGCACTGACCACCCCCAGGCCGCCCATTAAGAGGGACGTCAGGGCTGTGCTTGTCCCACTCTGTAGGCACACTCGGGCCCAGCTGAGTAGGGACCCCTAGGAGAGCAGAGCCTCTCCCCACCTAGGGCACAGAGTGTTCAAGAGCTTGCTTTTGATCCTGTGACTTAGGGACGAACAGTCCTCCCGTTGACGAGATGCTCGAGGGAGGAGGCAGCAGGCCCTGAGCAGGCCCTGAGCACACGTCATCCTGCCACCCAGCCTGCTCCACGCCCGCCTGGCCCCCGCCCACCCGTGCTCACCGGCTTCCTCCTCCATGACCAGGACCACATCTGCCTGCTGCAGTGTGATTTCGTCCGCCTCCTTCGCAAAGTAGGCCTTGGTGACCTCCACCTGGGGCAGCTCTGGTGGAGAGGGGCATTGGCCATCAGAAGTCCAGGCGAGGCGCAGCCAGGAGCTCTGTGCAGCCTGAGGCAGCAGGGTCCCTCCACCCCGCCGACTGCCTCCACAGACCCCGTCTACAGAGCACAGGGGGTCCCAGCACACGGACAGGGCAGTGTCCCTCAGGCCACAGGGGGTCCCAGCACACGGACAGGGCAGTGTCCCTCAGGCCAACACAGGCCCTCCAGAGGCTGCAGAACAGGACCCTGCCTTCAAGGTGAAAGCACCCAGCATGGGCAGAAGGCCCTCCTTCCCCTCGGGGACAGGGCAGGGCCAGAGCTGGGTGCTGCCTGCCGTGTGGCCTGTGCTCCCAGCTATGGGGCAGGCCAAGGCCTCTGAAGGGGCGAAGCGAAGACAGCGGGCCCGTGCGCTCAGGTACGCGCACACGCACGTGCACATGCAGACCGGCCTGGGCACGCGGCCGGGGCGGGTGTGGTGTGCACCCCGGGCTGGACAGGGCCTCTCCTGTGGGCCGCTCCCTCCCTGGGGCCGCGTCTGCAGGCCTCCTCACCTCCTTTGTTGGTCAGGCCCTGCCACTGTTTCTCCTTGTAGCTAAGCGCTGTGATCCACCGGGCCCGGTCACTCCTGGGGGCCACAGAGCAAGAGTGAGGCCCTGCTTCCTCCCTTCCGGGGGATGCCGTGAGCCCCCAGGTGGCGCCAGCACCCCTGCGGCTGACCTGCCCCACTGTCCCCAGCTCCAGCCTCCGGCCATCCACCTCACTGCTCCACGGCAGGGTGCTCCTGCCTCAGGGCCTTCGCACAGCCATGCCCCCGACTGAGCACTCCCTGCTCCTCTCCTGGGGTCACTGTGTCAAAAGTGAGGCCTCCTCACCAACCCCACCCACACCCCACCCTGCCTGCTTTACCCTCATACACTCCTCCTCCTGGCCACTGGACAGTTCAGTCCTCTATCTGCTGAGGTGCCCTCTGGGGAACACAAGCACCGCGTGGCGGGCTGTGAGTTTGTCCAGGGTTCTGCACCCGTGGCAACGCCTACAGGTGTGGACCTTAGGCCGCCCCTCCCCAGGAAGCCCCAGTCTTACGCGGAGTCCGAGGACAGCAGGATCTGCTCCTGGCGGCCCTCACTGTTGCGCAGCAGGGTCACCTGGAAGGGGTGCGGCACGGAGGAGCTGCGATTGCCACCCCCCGGCAGAGAGGCCTCCGAGGGCTCCAGCTTCCTGACCTGGATGTGGTCCATCTGGGCATAATCCTGGACCACGTAGCTGTCCTCGCTGTGGGACACGGGCAGTCAGGGCTGCCCTGCAACAGCTGGGCTGGGCTCCCACGGACACTCCTGGGGGCTCCCTCCCTCCCTTGAGCCGAGAGGCCGCAGCCTTGGAGCCCTGCCCGGGGCAGCCACCCAGGCTGGAGGAGCCAAGGGCCACCCCACCTCGCGTGCCGCAGTGCTGAGCCTCGAGCCTGGGGGCTCGGCTGCCCCCGTCCTTCCTGGCCCCCCCTCTTCTTGGTCCTCTCACCCCTGCCGTTCCCGACACCCAAGGCTCATGGCCAGGCCCACCTCTTCTTCTTGGTGACCACCAGGACGTCGCTGAACAGGAACAGGTAGCACGTTGGCCGGCTGGCGAGCTTCCTGAAAAGCCCCGTTTCCTCCACCAGGAACAGCTCCCCGCGCTTCAGCAGCCAGCGGGAGGCGGAGATCAGGGGGAGGGACTAGGGACAGACAGGACAGAGGACAGATGAACAAGGCCCCTGGGGGGACCGACGGGTAGTGTGGCATGGGGGGCAATCCGGCTGTCCAGCTGGCTGCCCCGTGGAGGCTGGGCAGGCTGGGGCGAGAGGTCCCTGGGCCTCGGATAAGTGCTGCCCAGTTGACCAACAGGTGCTGCGCTGGGCCCTGGGCTCTGACCCTGCCCACAGCCCAGGACGGCCCCATGCCACCTCCAGTCATGCCCATTGGGCACTGGCTCAATGTTCAGCCTGCACTGGGGACAGAGACCAGTCCCAGGGAGGGCGCACACCACCTCATCCGGGAGGGGCAAAGCTGATGGCATTTACACAGACGCTGGGCCCCTGGAACGAGGCCTGGTCGGGGGCCAGCTTGGGATGGCCACATGCTAGTATCTGGTGCTGACCTTGACTCAGCAACAGAGCTCCCTCCCACCCTGGGGCCAAGTTGGTGGAGAGGGATGGGGACCAAAGGACCCAAATAAGAGGGGGCAGGAAGATGGGGTTCTGCTGGGCTGGGAGCCCTGCTCCTGGGCTGGCTCCCACCCCCTATCCAAATGTTCTCCCCCTGGACACCCAAAGAAGTGCCAGCGACTCCCACCTCTGGGCCTTGGCCATGCGTCCCCTACCTGGACCAACCTGCCCTCCCCAACCCAGGCCCAGGGCAGTGCTGGCTTCAAGACCAGGCTGGGGTAGAGCCCCACTCGGGGTCAGCCAGGCCTGGGACCAGGACCTGGCTGAGGCTGGGTGTGCCGTGGCCCAAACGTGACGGGATCAGGAGCTGAGCACATGAAGGGCAGCGTCACCGGACGCCTCCTCCACAGAGTCCACCCCAACCACCCCAGGAGCCTGCTGCCCTGGTCAGCACCTCTGAGGCTCCACCGCATGGTCCTGACCTGGGGGGCCTGTGACTTATCACCCAAACTAGGGCACCTCTGAAAGGACAAAGGGGTGCCAAGTGGACAGAACACCAGGACCAGAGGCCCACACAGGTCCACTCTGGGAGGTGGCTGCTGAGCCTGGGCAATACAGGGGTGAGGCCAGCTGTGGGTGCTCAGGGGTGGTCTGTGGAGGCCTGGATCTGAGTCCTGCCTCCTGGGGAGGCTGTCCAGGCCCGGGATGGTGATATCTGCCCCCTCCCCAGAATGCAAGCCCCATGGGAAACAGGTCTGGGCTGGCCTCTGGCCACTCCTGCCCCTTTGTCCTCAGTGTGTCCAGCAGGGAGCCCTGGCCCAGGAACAGCCATAGGCCAGGCCTGTTGCCCACTGCCTAGGTCAGTTCCCTGAGGGCTGGGCCTGCCCTCTGCCCACTCGGCCTCCGAGGAGTGCTGCGAGCTGAGGGGTGGTAACAAGCTCCCACAGGGAAACTGCCCCAGGGACAGGGACGGGCACAGGCCCCCAAGGCTTCTCTCCAGCTCAGGCCCCACAGGTTGGACCCCTGACCCCAGGCGGACAGCAGCAGGGAGAGGGGCCTGGGGTGCACAGGGGTCTGAGGCATCTGGGGCAGCCCCTACCTTGACCTTGCTGAAGTCCAGCTGCGTGTGCAGCGTGTACATCTGCTCCGTGCGCTGCATGGTGTGGGCCCCCTCGTTGCACTGCCTCACCAGCTGCAGGCGAGGCCGGCGGTCAGCAGGTGGAGCCAGCCTGCCCTCCACGCCTGGCTCTGCGGCTCTCGAGGCCCGCCCTCCCCTTCTGGTGGCGCTGGGTGGGCCTGGTTCATCTTGGGGTCTCACTGACTGGGCAAGTCCCCTGGCCCCAGGCCTCAGTGTCTCCACAGTACTGTGAAGAGCTCGGGACGGAGGACCCCCACCCCCCCACGCTGCCCCAGGGTCTGTGCCACCAGGTGGGGCCCTGACCCCTCACCTTGCTGATGGCCTTCAGTGCCCGGCTGGCGGCTTTGTATCTTTCAGGGTGGCCTTGGGTCTTGAGGCACAGCGTCTGAGGAAGACACCAGATGCTAGGGCCCTTCTGGGGGTCTGCAAGAAGGGAGGGCTCCCCTATTCCAGAGCCTGGGTGGGCTGCAGGGAGGTCGAGGGCTCCCCAGGGTCCCTACCGAGGTACGCAGCCCCCAGGTGAGCTCAGGCCCTGGGGCTCAGCAAACCAGGCTGATGGGACGGGAGTGGAACCTCACACCACCCCTTCCCACCCGAGGCCCTCTCCCCCTGGCCTGGGGAGCAGCCCCCGGAGGCCCTGTTTTACACGTCCAGGGGCCCAAGAGTCTGAGGTGCCACGCCTCAGTGAGGACACCTCAGAGCACTCCGTGTGCAGCCGCTGAGGCTCAGCTGGGTCCTCGTGCAGCAGGTGGCACATGTGTGCTCTCTGGGTGGTGGCGATCAGGGTGCCGACCGCAGGTGACCCTGATGGTTCCCACCACCTGGTAACCGCCGTCATAACTGACCCATTCATGCAGACCACCAAGTGTGGAGGAGGGGTGTTGGGTGGGTTCCCACGGGCCAGGGGACGGCTGTGCCCAGGCCATCTCCCCGCCAGCTGGCCTGGCTGCATACTCACGTCCGTCAGGAGTGGCAGCCGGGTCACCCTCTGCATGGGGAGGATGAGGAAGGAGATCATGGGCAGGCCCCCGCACGCAGGCTTCTTCTCGATCTCCCGCAGGACCTCGCGGAAGGAGCTGTTGCGGCTTCTGCAACAGAGGACACAGCTGTCCCTCCAGGGGCCGGCAGGAGCCTGGCGGTCTGTACAGATGGGGCGGCCACTCACGTCAGCCTCTGCAGGGTGCGCTGCTGGTAGACCTCGTTGGAGCAGTAGGCGACGTAGGGGTGGAAGTGCCGCTCGGCGTGCTCCTCCAGGATGTCACTGATGTCCTCCACACACACCTGTGCCTGATGTCGCTGCTCCAGGGCCTCGAAGAACCTTCAGAGGGAGGCAGGGCGAAGGGCCCCGTGAACACACGTAACACGGACGAGCACAGGCACACAGAGGTGCACACACACGCATGCTGCTCAGCAGGCCGGATCCCAAGCCTGACGGGCCGAGGAGCCCAGGACACACCAGCTCCTCACAGGCCTCCCTGGGGCGCTCCCTGAGCACTGCAGCCCTGGGCCTGCCCCTGGGGATAAGTGACAGACACAGCGCCCAGGCCCCTGAGCACACAGAGGGGCTGCACCTGGAGCCTGGAGGGACAAGGCAGGCCACTCCCCCCAGGGACAGGTCCTACATCAGGGCAGCTCCGCCAGCCAACCTCCCCAACTTGGCTGGAGGCCGCTTGGGGGTGTGTGCCTCAGGCTTCCGAAACGGTCCACCTTCATGGACACCATGTTCTGAGTGGGCAGCCCAGGGCAGAGCAGGGGGCACACCTGGGCTCTTGAAAGATTCCTTGGAAGTGACCACCAGCCCCTGACCTCCTCCATGAGGCAGACCCTGGCCCAGGGTAATGAAGCTGAGCTAATCTGCTGTCAGTAGGCCCCTGTCCCACCCTGGGTTCGGCTGGACCTGTGATGGCTGCCTGGTGTGTGGGGCCTTCACGGTGCCAGAGCCCGAGCCCTGTCCACCACTCCATGCCCTGGCCAAGGAGGTGGGCTGTGCTGTCCCCACCAGACCTCTGTTCATCTGAGAAGCCCCCTCCTGGCTTGAATGTGGCCAGCCAGACCCTCCACTCACACAGGGACCTCACTTCCCATGAGCAGGAACCCTCAGGAGGCCTTGCCCAGGGAGGCCGGGCAGACAGGACAGTGGGTCAGGAGCAGATGGCCCCAGGTGAGCGGATGGTGACCCTGAGGAGCCCTGCTGCCTGGGTGAGGCGGGCCAGTCAGCTGGGATGCTTCAGCGAGGTCTGGGAGATACGGCCATCAGACACTGACCCCAAATAGTGCTGAATTCCAGGGGAGGCTACTGTGAGTGGCCGGGGGAGGTGGCCAGGGAGTTCCATCCCAGGAATGGCCAGTCCAAAGCCCTTCAGAGGCCAGAAGTAAACAGGATGCTGCCTCACACAGAGAGGGCTGCCCTGGGGGACAGGAGTCTGCGTGGGGGTGGGGGTCAGCTGCCACCCAGAGAGCCTCCCTCCCCCTCTGTCGAGTTGGGGTTGGAGGTTCCCACAGCAGTCACGGACGCTCTACAGGAAGTCCCTGTCTCCAGGGACAGGCCAGTTCCCTGCTCTCTGACCCCCTGAAACTTCTTGTGGGGGAGGGTGGCCCCAGGCAGCAGGCTCTGCGTGGGGCTCGGGAAGTCCAGGCTGGCTCTGACTTGAAGGAGCCAGCAGCCATTTCCAAGGGCCCAGCTGGAACCACACAACCCGAGGGCTCACCTGACCACCCACCCACCAGGTCAACCAGCCTGAGGGCAGAGAGTGGGAGGAGGCCCAGGGTCTCCTGGGGCACAGGGCTGGGCCGGCCTCTGAGGGGTTCCATGTAGTTACACACACACCCCCTCATGGACCTGAGCCTGCACAGCTGGCCCTCCCTGCCCAGGCCTTGCAACCAGAGCCCAGCCTGGCCACCAGACACTCCTGGACAGAACCCGACCTGGGGCTGCAACTCGAGGCTGCCGGAGGCCGGGCACCACGGGCACTGCTGCCTGTGGCGCGCAGACCTCTGGCACACGCTCTCGCGAGGCCTTCCGAGCCCAGCACGCATGGGAACTGGCACGGCGTGGGCCCAGGCTGTGCCCTAGGGGTGCCCCAGCTGGTGTGAGTCTAGGACTCCCAGCACCCTGCTGTCCCCGTGGTCAGCTCGCAGGGGCCTCACGGGCCCACGGGCTTCAGCTCTACCAGCCAGTGGCTGCTCAAACTGCCCCAGGGTCACAGGCCAGGTTTCAACCGCCTCACAGTGATGACGGCTAGGGCAAGGTGGCCTTCCCAGGGACCTGGGCGTGTGGGCGGCCGAGCGAGGTCTCACTTCTGGCTGGCGGCCAGCACGTCCAGGATGTTGGAGAAGAGGTGGTGGTGCTCGGTCTGGGTCATGGTCGCCCGCAGCTCCTTGGACTGCAGGAACTCGGCCACCAGGATGCCCAGGCTGTGCAGGTAGGAGAACTCGGACGTGAGGATCTCGAAGATGGCCTGTGGGGGGGGGTGGACGGTGAGCTGCCCGCCTGGAGGAGTGTGCCACTGAGGACGGGGGTGGAGGAGGGGCAGGTGGGGCGGGGCCCCTGGGTGACACGCTGGACAGGGCTGTCAGGACAGCCTTCCCAAGCTGCGAGGGACTTCCCCGGGTCTGCCTTCTGGTGCGGCCACTTGTGAGCTACGTGAAACAGGCCAGGGCTCCCATCCTCGTCCAAGCCCGAGGACCCATGAGCTGACCTGAGGGGCTGACCGTGCCTGGCCTGGAGGTGGCCCATGGGGGTGAACATCTCCGTGGCTCTCCCCAGGGAGTTGGGTGGCCCACAGGGGGTGGGCAGCACCCTCTGCCTTACCTCCTGCCTTTTGCGCTCCTCTGTGGACAGGCTGTCCAGCAGGCCCGACTCCACCACCTGGGGGGGCACAGCGTGGGGAGCAAGACTGCACCTCCTGGAGGCTGGAGCCAAAGTCCCCACTCTGTCCTTGCCCTGGACCACAGCCAGGGGAGAGTGGGCGCTGGGACGGTCACCCCACCGAAACACCCGCAGCCACCTGTGCCCAGCTCAGAGCCGAGCAAGCCCCTCACCCCCTCTTCCTTTCTGGACACCGTCCTGGGGCAGGCACAGCCCCTGAGAGAAACCGGGATCACCAGGGGGATGGCCAAACGGGCAGGCTTCTCCTAAGCACCTGAGCTGGGGAGAGGGGCAGAGCCCAGGGGAGGGGCCAGCCCCGCGAAGGCCGCGACACTGAGGTGGGGCCACAGGAGTGCTCCACCCTCAGGGCCACGGCTCCAGCTGCCTTGGCTGGAGTGTGGCTCCCTCAAGTCACGGCACACCCTGTCCCTACGAGCATGCCAGGACAGGTGGCCTGCCACACGGCCTGAGGTGCTGCCTCTCAGGACCAGGGCCGCCCTGATTGGACCCTCCTCCCTCGGGGCTGGGCAGAGGCCACCTCCTGCCCAGCCTGGTCTGGGTATCCGGCTGTGCTCCCACCCAGGGGGGGCCAAGCTCAACTCCCACCAGGCAGTAAACACGCACTTTGGGACCTTTCCGTCTGCGGGGGTGGGGAGGGCCCTGCCTTGCCCTCTGCTGGGCCCCCCAGGGGGTCCCATAGCAGGCGTGGAAGGTCCCCCAGACGGCAAACAGAGAGCCCACTGTTCTGAGGGGAAGGGAAGCCAGGCCCACCCCTCCCACTGCCACCACACCCATAGCCCTGGGGGACAAGGCTCATGAGCCTGTCCACAGCGGCCAGCTGTGCCCCCAGCACCCCTCATGCATCAAGACCACTTCCTGGGCCTGCTCTCCAATGAGCCCAGGGCCCCGCGGAGCAGGGACGTCGGATGTGGGAGGGGGTGGCCTGGCCTGCTCCCGGCCCTGGCTGCCCCGTCCCTAGCCACTTCCTTACTCAGCCCTGGAGGGCTCTCCCAGCAGGACGGGCCCCTGTACCCACAGTGCCCCACAGGTCAGCCTAAGCAGGATGCCCCCCTCACGCATGATGACAGAAGATAAGCTCACGTGTCCCCAAGTGCTTTCTTCCCCCAGTGACCACCCCCAAGGTGCCCTCATGGAAAGGACAGCTCAAGGCTCCAGAGACCCCAGGTGAGCCTGGCACAGCAGGGGACCTGCCCCACCTCCCTGTGAAGACCTGGCCGTCCTGGCTGGAGTGGGAAATGCCAGGGGACCTCCTGCAGCCACCCGGCTCGCCTCGGCCCGCCCTGGCCCTACCTCTGGGAGCTGGCTCCAGGTGATCTGGGCAGGCCGGTAACTCTTGACCACGATGGTGGTGTCCACCTTCTGGGTTCCCCCAGGGCTGGAGGGTTCATCCAGGAGATCATCGTCAGACTCGTGGGTGGTGTTCAGACCCCGCTCCCGGATCTCCTGGTAAAACCCGGGGTCTGGAGAGGGGAGCAGAGTTACCCCCATGCCTGGGGGCTCGGAGCAGGCCAAGCCCTCCCCTGGACCCCCCAGCTCCCCTGAGAGCATCAGGCAGTGCGGGCTCTCAAGACAGGCTTCCCTCTGGCCAGCTGGCTCCCATGCCTAGGGGGACGGCCCTGGAGGCAGGTGGCAGCCTGGTGTGGAATGTGGCACCTCTGGGCCAGGGGCCAGCTGACAAATCGGAGCTCTGCAGGGTCTGAGGGGCCTGGCCTGGGGGCAGGCTGGGCCTGGGGTGCTAGGTGCTGTTCCCAGCGCCTGTCTACACCGCATGCCCAACGGCCAGGCTGTTTCCCAGCTCAGGCTGCTGCCATCAACTCGCCCTGAGGCCCGGGCACTGCTGCTGCTCTCCTGGGGACAATCTTTCCCAAGGGGATCACACAGGAGGTCCGGGTCCTTACTCCCAGGCTATGGCCATCCACAAAGCTTCCAGGGTTGGGGGTGGAATTCCTGGGGGGCCACTGGGCCTTGGGACCTCTCAGCAGAGGCTGGGCCTGGGGCTCCGAGGCCCCTGTCTTTGCTGGGCCTCACTCTCTCAGCAGCGCAGGCAAAGCACCAGCCATCACCCCCCTCCTTAGCCCTGACACCCACCAGGCCGCCCTCAGACCTCACAGATCCCAGGCAGAGCACAGCGGGCAGTCTGTGCCTGGCAGGGCTGGTGCCCTCTGATTTGGCTGGGTGGGGTGCTTGGGTGAGTGTGGGGCAGTCTGTCCTGTCCTCAGGACTTTGTGGATCCATCAGGTGGCACAGTCACATCAGCCCTGGAACCTCCGTCCCTGGCCTGGTGCCCCCTCTGAGCCATCAAACCAGAGCCACCCGACCCGGCCCAGGAAAGCCCCAGTGAGTCTGGATCCAGCCGGTAGGGCCCAGCCCCCAGCGGCCTCGGGGCCTCTTACCATCCTTGAAGGAGCCCTTGTGCGCTCGTTTCCGACCCGGAGTCCTCTGGCAAGAGAGGGGACACACCAGTCAGCAGGGAAGGGGAGGGCGGGTCACAGGGACTCTGCTCTGGGGACCCAGAGACCCGGGCGAGACCTGCAAGGCCAAGCAACCAAGCCGAGGCCTGGACGGGCAGGTCCAGGAGGACTGCCTGGGGGAACGGCTGAGCTAGCCCCATGCTAGGGAAAGAGGGCGTGGAGAGCTGGGCGCCCGGGGGACGGAGGGGAGCCGAGGTGGGCAGGGCTGGCTGCCCTGGGGGATGGAGGGGAGCCGAGGTGGCAGGCTGGGCACCCCGGGGGACGGAGGGGAGCCGAGGTGGGCAGGCTGGGCACCCCGGGGGACGGAGGGGAGCCGAGGTGGGCAGGCTGGGCACCCGGGGGACGGAGGGGAGCCGAGGTGGGCAGGCTGGGCACCCGGGGAGGATGGAAGGGTGGGCAGGAGTAGGAGCCCGGGGTGACGGAGGGGAGCCGAGGTAGACAGGGGTGGCTGGCAGAGGGCAGAGCAGGGGCAGAGGGTGGGGTGGGACCTGGGGCTGTCTCAGGCCTTGGAGAAGAGGACCTGCTGTGGCAGGAAGAGCAGGACTGGAATTGGCCAGGACCCCAGGAACCAAAGGACGGATGGCAGAGGTGGCCGGGGGACAAGGCTCTTAGGGAGTGCCCGCCCAGCTGTCCCTCAGAGCCCACGCTTCTGCTGGGACACAGGGTTTCACAGGTGCACGGTTCCGGGGAAGCCAGCTGGTCTCTGGGTCCTCAGAAAGCCCCGTGCTGCAGGGCGTGGTGCTCCCGGCCTGCTCCTCCCGCACAGGCCTCCCCTGTCCCTCCTCCTGTCCCCCCAGGCCCTCTTAACTACTGTAGCCCTCCTGTGCTCCCACAGCCCCTACCAGCCCTGGGGGTCTCACTGAGCCCCCTCTGTCCTAGAAACTGTGCCGGGACAGGGACGGAGCTTGCTGTGCTCAGCTGGGAGCCCCAACAGTGGTGGGTCCTCAGGAAGTGGGTCTGGGGGCGGGCCACAGTGAGCAGATGAACAGGTCCCTGCAGGCGGGGCCTGGGGACAGCGTAGGGACATGTGGGGGACAGAGTGTAAGGGGCAGTGAGTGGGGGGGGGGCACAGAGTGTGGACCTGGGGACAGGGTGGGACGCACTGAGTGTGGCCTTGAGGACAATGGGGACACATGATGTGGGTCTGGGGACTGTGGGGGGGCACACAGTATGTCCCAGGAGCACCGACCGTGGCCAGAGCAACCCCTGCAGAGGTCCCGCAGGGTCTGGGGTCTGTCCATCTTGGAGGCACAGCAGGGGTGGCTGTGATGGAGGACAGTGGCTGGCTATGGGAGCACAAGGACCTGCCTCGGCCACCACAGGCCCACAGTGGAGGCTGGTGGCCCAGCCGTGCTGTGTACTGGTGGTGGCTGCTGCTCTGACCGGTGGTCTTGGCTTCTGGGGCTGCAGCCGGGGAGCAGATGCCCCTAAGCGCACGCAGCCTTCCCGCGGACACGGAGCCTACTCCTCGCGCCCACACGCTGCATGCTGCTCTCTGGAGCACGCCACAGAGGAGGGCCGTCCCCTCCACTGACACACGGGTGCCGAGGCCCAGGAACTTGCTCGAGGCCACCCAGCGGCAGAGCCCCACCCCAGGACATGCACGAAGGCCTGCCTGCCCCTGAGCCTGGGTCCGCTTCTGAACAAGTTGGAGCAAAGCACCGGCCCGGACAGACCCCTGTTCTGCACAGGGAAGAGCTCTGAGTCAGCCATCTCGAGGACGGAGAAGGCCCCTCCCGACCCCGCCCCGGGTGAGCAGACCAAGCAGACGGGCAGCGGGCTCGGGAGGCCCTCAGAGCCGGGTCAGGGCCAGGGCAGCTCGGCCAGAGCACGCGTCCTGTTCCGTGGCTGCCTGCAGCCGAGTCCTGGTCCTCCAGCCCCGGGGGAACAACGACACAAAGGGCAAGGGATATGGGTCCAGGAGCCCCTCAGGTCCCTCTGTCCCCCGGGGCCACAGTGACCTGAGCAGCCTGACCGCCCAGGGAAGTGTGTGCTGCTGGCCCAGGGCCACTGAGGCAGGCAGGGGTGGGGGAGCAGCAGCAGGGGTCAGGCTGCTTCCAGGCCACAGGCAGCTGGGCACCTGCCCACTGGCCCTCCTGAGGCCGTCGGGGCCCCAGGCGGCCTGCGTCAGGGT
>NW_026000102.1:6880422-6887977 GCF_001458135.2 Marmota marmota marmota
CTGCGTCAGGGTGGTCGCTGTTACAAAGCCATCAGATAGGCGGCTACTGCCAGGTTCAGAGGGGGTGGGTCCCTCGGGGCCTCTGCTGCCCACCCTGGTGGGAGGAGGGATGCTACAGCCCGAGACCTGGCAAAACCGTCGACCTTCGCGGTTCCGCTGCCTGACAGGACAGATGTTCACACTGAGGGTCTGACCACAAGTCTCGGCTCAGTGAGCTTGTCCAGAGCCGGCACCCAGTAGGCTCACAGTGACGCAGATGTGGGTGCAGGCGAGGGGGGCCTCGAGGGTCAGGCCACCTTCTTGTCTGCGGGCGCCTGAGCCCTGAGGGCACCTCCCATCCTGCCCGCCTGGGAGGCAGGCCCCTACCTTATTTTTGGCCTGGCACCGGGCGGGAGGCTGGCCAGACTCCTCGGACAGAGCCTGGAGCTTGGGGCTGAGCTGGAGGGCGGCCCCTTTGCTGCCGGGCGCCTCCAGGCCCTTCATGGCCGCCCGGTAGGACTGGTTCCGCAGGTTCCGCTTCGGCATCCCCACGGGGCCCACGTCCACGTCCATGTCGTCCACGGAGAAGCTGGGGACCGAGAGGAGCTGGGGGTCCCTGCGTGCGGCCTCCTTGCTAAGCATAGCTGCCCCAAAGCTCTGGTGACGGGCTGGGGCCTTGGCCCTGCTGGCCACGGCCAAGTTCCTGGGGATCATCTGCTGGGTGCCCTTCTTGAGGGCTGCGGGGCTCTGTGTGCTTAGGATGATGTGTGGGGGCTCCTGGTCCCCTGAGGGCGACGAGGCCTCGGGCTCGAAGGCAGCATTGGTCCTGGACCTCAGGGAGCCCCGGACTAGAGGGAGCTGGGACGCGGGGTTCCCTTGGGCGTCCAGCCGCAGCTCGGAGTGGAACCGGTGTTCCAGCAGTTTCTCCTCCAGAGCGCCGTCTGAGTGCCGCTGGGACATGCTGGGCGGCCACGGGTCCTGGGGTGGAGGGCAGAGAAGGGTCAGCAGGGCCTCCCTCCCAAAGCCTCTTGGGGGTCAGCCCTCCCCCACCTGAGCATCTGCCCGATGCACCAGAGCCCTGGTGCAGCCCCGGGGGGCAGCATGGGCCGGGTGGGGGCCAGAGGGGGCAGTGACGCAGGTTAGAGCGGAGCAGGGCAGGTCATCGGCAGGTCCAGTCCCCAGGACCCCTGGCGGCCTGCACGGAGGCGGGGACAGCCTCACACCTGCTCCTGTTCAGGGGCTCATCAGGATGGAGGCTAGGCCAGGCTCCGTGGTGGAGGGAAGGCCCTGGAGTCCTCTGACCGCAGCACAGACCAAGTCCCGAGCTGGTGCGTTTTGGGTACACGGGCCCTGGGGACCCACAGACCAGGATTAGAACCTGGCTCAGCCCTCGCTGCTGCTTGGGACACCTGGTGGCATGGCCACTGGGCCTCCCGGAGCCACTTCCACATGGTGGACATAGGACAGCTCATCCTGGGAGCCGTCCCGAGGCTGCGTGACAGTGGCCCGGCCCCACCTGGCTCAGCGCCCCCAGGACCTGCCTGGGACACACACTGCTGCACAGGACCAGCACCGGGACAGGCCTGTGACAGCCGCCTCCCACCCTGCAGCCAGGCTGGCCGTCCACGAGCCCCTGCCACACAGCAGGCCACGGGCTCTGCCGTCCCACGTTTCTGATGGCAGAGGGGCAGGCGACCCCAGGCACAGGAGTTGGGCACGAGCCCGAGAGCCAGGGACACAGCCCAGGACTCACACCTCCTGACCCAGGGCAGACACCCCAGGAGCCAAGAGCCTGAGGCTGGACGGCATGTCCCTCCCCGGGACGCGCTGGCCTGTCCCTCCTGGCAGCTCACGTCCTCCCAGCCCCTCCATCCCTCTGTCCTCTCTCGTCCCTGACCTGCCCGTCATCCTCCAGCCCTGGCCCAGCAGCTCCAGTGGCAATGGGCAGCACAGGCTTGATGCCGCCACGGGTGCTGGTCCCTGGCCCAGCCCTCGTCCTTCTCTGGGCACAAGGCAGGGCCACCTTCCTGCCCACTTGGGAACAACACAGTCCCAAGACTGGCTTTGGCCAGCGAGGAGGGACGTGGTTAGAAGGGACACATACCACTCGGGGGCAAACTCACAGCCCTGGACGCAGGAGCCATGGAGCATGTCCAGGTGGAGCCCCAGTGGCCTGAGACCCTGGTGGCCAAGATGTGTGGTGCCGACTGACCCAGGAGCAGGAGGAGCCGGAAGGCCCATGTGGACGCTGGGTGAGGCTCGCCTGAGGGTCTGTGCACAGGCAGCCAGGTGGGCCCTCATGCTCGGGCAGGTCGGGCCATGCCAGGCCGCCTCGGGCCACTGACCACGCACTCTGAGGGCCAGCTCTCCACCGCGTTCCCCCTGCACAGGGCCCACCCTGCAGAGGCCGGGAAACCCATGTCCTCAGGGCCAAGGACACTGCCTCTGCCTCAGCTCCTAAGCCTGCACATGGGCACTGCAGGGCTGTTCCTGCCTGCGGGCACCGAGGTGGACGGGTCTGTTTAACAGGCTGCATGGAGCGTGGACGTGCCAGCTCCCCACATAACACCAACAGGAGGAGGCCCCCGCCTGGGAGGCCTGAGGATCCAAAGGCCATGTGGAGACGTCACGGCTCTAAACAGCGTCCCTTTACTTAAAAAAAAGAAGCCTCCACCCAGGGGACCCCCCTGTCCAGAGCCTTGAGTGTTAAAATTAATTCCCAGAGTCACTGAGGGCAGCCGCCTGGAGTCCAGATCGGAAAACGAGGCTCAGCCCTCTGCCCACGTTGCAGGTGGAACTCTGGGTTCAGAGCAGGGCTGGGACGTCCCCTGCCATCTTCTCATGCATCTGGAGAGGAGGGCTGCCCTTGGAGGCCAGCAGCACCTCCTTCCCAGGGGGAGGTCACAGCCAGAGGTGCAGACTGGGGAGCTCCCTGGGCTCCAGGAAGATGGGCCCAGAGCCACATCCCACACTGCCACCGTCTGCTGTGGCCAGGCTGTGCAGCCTCTGCGGGGACCCCTCCCTGATGGGCGGCAGGGCAGAGCTGGCCACAGGCTGACACAACTGCAGGACACCAGGAAGCTGGCTGTCCCCACAGCTCCAGAAGCCACCACCCCTCCCAGGACACAAGTTCTCTACTTAAATCACCCAGGAAGCCAGTGCTGGGAGCCTCCTGGGCCCCAGCGAGGGGAGGGGTGGCCCTGGGAGCCCTGGCTGCCCGGGAGGGCGGGCACATTCCTCAGAGCATTCCGGGCCTCCCTGCAGCCTGGCCTGCGAGGACAGCAGCAGCAGGCCTCCCCCAGAGCCGGTGACTTCCCTGATGGTGATGAGGGGCAGACCTGGGCAGGGCTGACCCAGGATCTCACGCCCGCGACTCAGCCGGGTGGAAAAGCGGTTTATTCTGGACTTTTATCAGTGCCCCAGGGTAGGCGGCCGAGGCACTAAGGCCCTGTGTGGTCCTTTACCATAAACAGGACTGGGGCCTTCCTCATGGCCACAAGGGGCAGGAGGCACCAAAGGGTCTTCACTGGCCACGTCTCCCTCCACACAAATGCTGTCAGCTTTCTGAACCAGTGCCCAGATCTGGCAGGCGGGGTGGCCTCTAGCAGGTGGCACCATCCCTGGAGAGTGGTAGCCTCTCCCAAGGGAGGGTAAAGTCCACTCCAGGTCCAGAAGCTGCCCCCAGGGAGCCTGTCAGGTGACCACAGCCAGCCTGACCTCTGTTCCCAGCAAGGCGGCCACACCCACAGGCCTGGGGCGCTGCCTGCCTGGGACCCAGGTAAAAGCACAGCAGTGCCCCCAAGGATGGGCACCTGTCGCTGCCCCCAGGAGTCCTCGGGAGTGGCGGCTGCCACGGGCACTGCTGCGGCTTCTGTGCTCTAGTCTCAGCTACTCGGAAGAGCTACACGCACCTGTCTCCAAACCAGATGGCACCGAATGCCTTCTGAGCCTGTCCGGTGTCCCCTGCTGCCCATCTCCAGAGGCCACCACCGCGGGCCCTTCAGCTGGTCCCCAGCCCCAGCCCTGCCCAGATGTGGACTTGGCCCGCTCAGCCGCACAGCGCCAAGCCCCAGCCTGCCTTGTCAATGACCCCTCTCCCGGCCCTGCCCCTGCCCCTCTTGGTGAGTGCCAGGGTCACTGCGGGTGCCTCCTGACAGCACAGTCCCTACGGCAGCAGCCCCTCCTGGTTTTCCCACGGACGCTCGGGGCTGGGTACCCTGCAGGCCTCCAGGTGACCCCGGCCTCCCCTGACCTCTCCCCAGCACGGGACACTTGGCCCCAGGCCTCCTCCCTGGCTGTGCCAAAGCATACCCAGGCCCTGTCCCCAGGAAGCAGCTTAGGCAGATTTCTGGTGGCCTGAAGACGTGCAGGTCTTCCTTCTGCCTTCCCTGGGCTGGAGCTGGATGAGCCCAGAGACTCCCGTCGGAGGTTATTTTCTTCCAGAATCATGGAGCTCCCTTCCCTTGTCTTTGCTGCTGGTGGAGCATCCCAACCCCCTTCTAATTTGTCTTGTTGAACTGTGGCCTGTGCTTCTCTCCACCCCAGCCCTGTGAAGGGTTTGGGACCCCCCATTCATTCACTGAGTTAGGTGCCTGGTGGAACTTCCGGTCGGCGTCTCCTGTTTGGGGCTGCGTGTGATTTCTCACGTTATTTCTCGATCATTTCTTCCACTCTGCTGTCTCTCAGGGCCCCAGGAAGACCAGCACACACCCGAGAGCCGCCGAGCAGCTCCCAGCCCCAGCCTGCTCTACTCCGCCTGCCCCTGGTCTCTGGTGCTGAGCCTCTGCCGGGACCCCTCCCTAAAGGTGAGCAGGCAGGGCTGGCCACATGTGATTAACAGTACTGAAACCTCTGAAATGTTCTCCCTATTTCTTGTCTCTCTTTCACTTTTTTCATCTCTTTGTTCTCCTTTTGGGAAAATCCCTCTATTTAATCGTCCATATCGTTTCCGTGTCCTCCAGAGATCTCTCTTCTGCCTTCCCGTTACTCTTTATTCATAGCATCCTGTTCTTGTTTTATGAATATAATGTCTTCTATTTACGTAGAGGACAGGATCACTTTTTCTTTTGAACAGATTTTCTTCTGTTAGCTGGCGGCTAGAGCTCGGTTCCTGTTCATATGCTCTCCTCCTGTGTCTCAGATGGCTCTCCTCAAACATCTGCGGCAGCTTCTGCTTCCTTTTAGGGAAGAGGCTGGTGGGAGGTAATGTGCTCAGTGCACACACCTGAGAGCTCATGTTCTGCAGTGCTTTCTGGCACCCGGTCCTATGTCCATGTCTGCGTCCAGCAGACTCCTTCGGGATGTCCGACTCAGGAGCCAAGAGCTCAGACCCTCCTTCCAGCTGCCTTCCAAGCAGAAGCTGGCCACACAGTCTGCAAGACTTATTTCCCAGAGAGGCCACATGCTGTGCAGAGGCCACATGGGGGTCAGAGGCAGATCTGCTCCCCAGCAAGGCAGCCTGGACTCTGAGCAGGGAGCCCTGTGAAGCCCTTACAAAGACACACTGCACCAGAGCTTCAGGTGGTCTGGCTGCCTGTCCCCGATTGCCTACAAGTCTGTGAGTCCTTGCAGGGTAGGAACAACCTCCCAGCCCCCAAAGTGGGGCTCAAATCCTGAATTGATGGGTGAATGTGTGACACCCTGTCCTTCTATCCCAGCCTCTGAGTCCAGCTGCCCTCACCCTATCCGGCGGGGCTTGGCCTCTCTCCATGTCATCCCGACCCTGGTCAGCCCACAATGATGCCCTTGTGCTTGGTGATTCTGCCCAGCCAAGCCTGGGACTTGGAGTCCCACATGTTTGAGGGACAGGAGCTGGTAAACCACAGCACACACCAGCGCGTTCCACTGGCTCAGCAGCTCTCAGCGGGAGGCAGCTCTGCCCTCCAGGAGAGACCTGGCAAGGCCTGGAGACGCTGTGCAGGTAGTCACCAGTCTGGGACCTGTGGGCTGAGGCCAGGGATGCTGCTGGCACCTGCTGGCACAGTGCTGAGGTGGAGAGAGCCCTGTGAGGGTCACCCTTCACAGTGGGAGTGTCCAGCTCTGCACATAGCCTGGCTCAGCCCATGGCCACCCAGCTGTGGCTCTGTGGTTCCCATCTTTAACTCCACCCCCTATAAACCCGGGCCCCGGCTCAGGCTTGTCTGGTACCAGAGGGAACCCCAAAGGTACAGGATGGACCAGAGCCCTGACCCTGACTGCTATCTGGACAGGTGACAGGTCACCTGCTGCCCCAGTCACCAGCTGTAAAACAGCTAGCCCGACGGTGCCTCCTCTCGCCCACTCTGTTGGCCTCTCCTCAGCTTCTGAAAGGTGGGTGTCTCCCTCCCTGGCAGGTGAGGAGCCAGGTGCAGAGGGAACGTGAGCTCCTGGGTCAGGCCTCCTGTCAGCGAGAGCCAGGCGAGGAGCCAGGCCCCATGCTGACCTAGATGGTGTCTCTCACCTGGAACCTGGTGAGCAGGGATTCTGGATCCGTCCTCCATGCTGCAGAGGGACGTCACCTGAGCAAGGGAGGGCCAGGCTGAGCAGACAGAAAGAAACCGAAACCGAAACCCCCAGACTGGGTGGCCGCTCCAGTCCAAACATGAAGGCAGGCTGCGGTCCCAGGGGTAGCAGGCCCTGCAAGCGGTGGGGACCCCAACAGGCTGCTTCACCTGGGTGCCTGGTTTCACCACAAGGGTGGAGAGGGACTGCCCTTAGGTGCTCATGTGAGCCCTGGGGACGTCCTGGCAGCAAAGGTCTCCCCAGATATGCCCAGAGGGCGAGGAGCAGGTAGACGTACCTGACCACTCTCACCCGGTTCTCCGGGTGGCACCTCCAGGTGACTTAGACCACATTCCTTCCAGGAAGCCCCCAAGACTCTGGCCTCCTGGCAGGATCGGGGCTCCTGCTTTCAGCCCTCAGCACCTCTCCCGTGCATGTCCTTCTCCAGGCTGTGGGCGTCACCGGAGCTGGGGCCGGGACTGTCTGGTGCATGTGTCCCCAGAACAGGACCTCTGCAGCTGCTGCCCTCGAAGGGGACTTGCCTACCACCCCATGTCACAGAGGAGGGAACTGAGGCTCAGAGGCTTATGTAACTTGCCTTAGTTCACACCCAGCCAGGACCCTAACCCCGAGGACACACGCTGGGCACCACACCAGAGGCGTCAGGGCAGAGAGACGGTGCTGTCTGGGACCCTCCGGCTTGTCCCAGCCAGGTCCTGCTGCAGGGACCACTCAAGGCCTGGCCTGTCTGTCCTCCACCTTGGGTAGTGCCAGGATTGTTTACAAGGACGCAAGGAAGAGACCTGCCTGGGCTCCAGGTGGGTCTCGGCAGCCACCAGCTGATTCCAGTTCCCTGTGTCAGGTGCCACGCAGAGGCCAGCGCTCACTCAACCTCACAAGGGACCTCTGTGCCCATTTCACAGACGAGGAAAGGAGGCAGGGCCGCTAAGACAGGTGCCCGCGGTTCCCATAGTTTGGGAAGCAACCCTCCCCACCTTCCCGGGGAAGCAGAGCTGACCGTCGGGTGGCTGCCAAGGTGGGTTCTCCCCTCTGAACTCGGCGAGAGCAGGGCTCCTGGAGGGTCGCCGGCGCCTCC
>NW_026000102.1:6888227-6897863 GCF_001458135.2 Marmota marmota marmota
CTGCACACTCTCCTGGGAAGGGCCGCCGAGAGCCCTGGAGGTGGGGTGGGGAAGGTGTGTTGGGGTCACAGGGTCACCGCAGGAGCAAAGCCCTCAGGTGGAGGAAACCGGGCCAGATAAGAGGCTGGGGGCAGGTGGGGGTCAGACCGGACCAAGGACAGGGGCTAGGCCCACCCTGGGAGCTGCAAGAGCCTCGGGTCCAGCACTGGTCTGCAGCAGGGCCAGCTGGGGAGTGGGGCTTGAGATGCAACCTGGCCATCCTGCCTCTGCTCACACCATCCAAGTCAGATTGTTACCTTGTCCCCTGTCGTCACTTTTTTAGTCACTCTGGATATGACACTGAATCCAGATTCTTTGTCATCTCCAAGACACTTCAGTCTGCCCAAATCCCCCTCAAAATACGGCCATCAGAGCAGACCCAGTGCACACCAGGTAGAGGGGAAGCCACAGGCCCTTGGGGCTCAGGCTTGGTGTTTTGTTAGGTGTCAGGGTTTGAGGGACGGCCCTGCCTGTCACTCCACTGTCCTACCCAGTCCCTGGCCCTGTACTGCCCCCCTCAACCCCCAGTTCCCCAAGAGCTGCCCTGAAGCCGGAGTTACCTGGGTGTCAGTAGTTCCCCTGTATGTGGTTGTCCCCTGAGCAGGACACAGGCTGGCACCAACCCCGCTGGAGGGACAGGAGGGCCCAGAGCTCACCACCTGGGTGGCCCTTCACCTCCAGGCAGCTCCTGGGAAAGGCTGGTGGCTGCTGCCCCCAAGTGGTCATCCTGGGCACTGCACCCACAAGGCCCAGCCTCCAAGAGGGAATGGGGTTGGGTGGTCTGGGAGCTTCCTGACCAGAGGGGAACAAGGCCACCCCGGGGACTGGAGCCAGATGGAGCAACATAGCCTGCTGGGGGTGCTGAGGCCCAGAGGGGAGGCCACGGCCTGGCAGGAGCCCAGACAGAGCCTGGCCCCGGCCACTGGTACTGTCCTGTGGAGCCCTCCTTGAGAACCTGACTCAGCCCCTGAGGGTTGTCCACACTTGAGCCACTGACCGGTTGTGCCCACTGGCCGTTCATGCCCACATGGGCGTCTCAGCCACCTGAACTGGCTCTGTCTCCAGATGGGAGGCTTGGGGACCCATTACCTGGCCCCCGCTGGCACCCCCGGGCCCAGAGACAGCTGTCCGTGGTCGAATCACACTCCTGCTAGTTACAGGTCCAGTGGGGTGGCTGCCCCTCCCTGTGCCTCTGTTCTCAGCTGTCCAGTGGGTCCCAAGAGGATGCTGGGGACCTGCCCACGAGGCTGAACCCAGGGCTGGGCTGGGTGCCGAGGTGGGAAGGCACCAGCCGAGAGCTGTGAGGGACCCTCAGGGAGAGAAGGACCCCGGGGGTCTGCCAGCAGGCCTGGTCACTTTGCACTCATGGTAGGGCCAGGGGCATGGGGTCCAGGGAGTGGGCACTGGGTGGCACAGAGCCGATGGCCCTGGAGGATGGCAGTAAGTTCCCTTCCTAGCCTCGGTCCCTGGCCTGGGAGCCAAACGCTCCTCCTCTGTGAGACCCCAGGGTGACCTCGCGGTCTCACTTCCCCCTTAATAAACAAGGATCCTGAGGCGCAAAAGAGTGTTCAACCCCAAAGCTCCCTGTCTGCCTTCCCCATACCCAGGGACAGCTGCCCCAGTCCTTCGCGTCTCTGCCCCGAGGGCACTTCTCAGAAGGCCTTCCTCGATGATCCTGTGGAGGCAGGACGATGTACCCCGCCCACCCAGCCCGAGTAGCTCTCGAGGTGGGTGGACAGTGCTGCCCCCGCAAATATGTGCGAGTCCTGCCCCTAACCTGTGAGTGAGACCTCCTCGAGTGGGAATAGTGTCTTTGCCAGTGCAGCCAACTATGGTGAGGCTGTGCCGCCCCACGGTGGGCCCTGACCCATGGAAGGGAAACCTGGGTGCAGACCAACCCTGGGAGATGGGTGCAGGGCTGATTGTGTGAGGCGGCCACAAGCCAAGGAAGGCCAGGAGCTCTGGAGCCCGGGAGCTGGTGGGGCCGGGGAGGACCTCCATGGGCCTTTGGAGGGAGCATGGCTCCACAGACGCCTGCATTCTGGGGGCAGGGCTGGTTTGGCTCTGGACAAGCGATGGCAGGAATGTCCTCTCTCTGTGCTGGGCGGCCCTGTTTCTGGCCTTGTAGGCCACAAGCCCCCGGGGTCACAGTGCTCCCAAGGGCTGGGAAGAGGGCCGAGGCTGCGCAGCCGAGGTGGGGCTGTGCACTGGGCAGGTCACCCTGCAGGGCTCAGGCTCCGTCCAGCAGGGTGAGGGGATCCAGCCTCTGCGACTTGAGAAGCAGGAGCCCAAAGGAGTGGTTTCTGCCGCTGGGTCCTCCCCGCCAGCCCCATTCCCATGCGACTTGGAGGTGATGCCACTGTCCCCTCATTCAGCTCCAAGGCCTGTTCGAGGTGGGGAGGCTGTGGTCATCTCAGCCCCTGGTGCCAGAGCCTGCTCAACATCACCACCGTGTGGCCTGGCAGGGGACCTGTCACCCAGGGTCCCCTGCAGGGGAGAGGAGCTGGGCCCTGGACCTCAGAGCTGTTGGATGACCTAAGCCGTGAAGCCCCTGGCCTGCAGCAGCCACACCCCCCTTGCACCTGAGTCCCACGCACTGGGGACCTGTCAGGACTCCTAGCTTTTGCTTGGTGTGGGTGAGGAATAGCACAGAGAGGCAGTGCCCTCAGGTGGCCCCCAGGAGACCCCTTGCCTTGCCTTCCCAGGTGCCCAGGACCAAGGGCCAAGAGCCCCCACTGCTTTCCTCCCTTCCTGCGGCCACGAGGTCATAGGCCTGCATTCTAACCCAGGCCAGGCCACCTATTGGCTGGGTGACAATGGGCTAGACATGCCTCCTGGTTAAATACAGCAATGATGACCTCTGTGGGGGGGTGTTCTGGGAGCAGTCAGCAAGGACCCCCTGCAGAGCCCCCCCCCACCCCGCCCCAGGCCCCTGGGGCCCTGTGGGCTGCTGGAGCAGGAGGCTGTGGTCATCTGCTGTTAGGGCACCAGAGTGACTGTGTTCCCTGATCCCAGNAACCCAGGCCAGGCCACCTACTTGGCTGGGTGACAATGGGCTAGACATGCCTCCTGGTTGAAATACAGCAATGATGGAGCCTCTGCTAGGGGGGGTGTTCTCGGGAGCAGTCAGCCAACGGAGCCCCCTGCAGAGCACCCCCCCCCCCCCCCCGCCAGGCCTGGGGCCCTGTGGGTGCTGAGCAGGAGGCTGTGGTCATCTGCTGTTAGGGCACCAGAGTGACTGTGTTCCCTGATCCCAGGACCCCTGGGAATGATTAGGGACTCCTCCAGGCTGACAGAGAAGTGCACGTGATTAAAAACAAGCAAATCAAAACCCACACGTCTCCTTCGAGTTGAGAATTGAAGCTTTTCGGGTACTGTGGCCGCGGTGGGCACCAGACTCCCCTCCCGCCAGGGGCAACTAGAAAACTGAACCAAAAGCACAAGAAGCAGCTGTTGTGGTGTGGACAGCAGGGTGCTGCCCCACCCTGCAGGAGGAGAGGCAGAGCCAGGGGGAGGCCAGGGGCCTGGGACTTGTGGGCAGAGCCCTGGAGAGCTGAAATCCCAATTGCATCTGTGACCAAATGCTGGCTGAGCACCACAGAGTGAGGCCTTGGGAGGGGGGGGCAGCAGCTACCCCAGGAGCTCTGTGGGCCAAGACACGCCTGCGTCCACGGGGCAGGAGCCACTCAACCCAGCCACCCGGGATGAGGAGGCCGACTGCTCACCAGCGCACTCACCACCACAGCCAGGTCTCAGGGGCCGGCTGAACCAGTCCTGGAGCAGGGGCTCCTCCAGATGTGACCAGAAAAGATTCAGAATAAGTTCAGGAGGGGCCGAGTCCAGGAGGGCCCAAGTCCAGGAGGGGCCGGGCTGATGGCAAGTACACGAGACACCCGTCAGCACAAAACTCAAGTTGTGAAAGGAGAGAGAACGAGGTCCAGAAACTAGCAGTGTCTGCAGCCTCCAGCACCCAGCACCCAGTCCCGGAGGTGGGAGCAGGAAGCCAAGGCCATAACCCGGAGGGAGATGGAGAGTGTGGTGACGAGCCGAAGGGACAGGGACACTCTAAAGAGGGAAACAACAACATGGAATAAGAAGCCGGTGGGTGGCAGCAGCAGCAGCAGCCCAGGCACCGCAGAAAGCAGAGATCAAGGCCAAAGCCATCCACCCTGACACCCAGAAGCAAGGCCGGGGAGGCGTGAGCAGAGCCCGATGGCCGGGAGACAGTGTGGAACCGTCCAGGAACGGGCCAGGGGAGAAATGATGGCCGAAAGATTTCCAAATTGGATGGAAGTCAGATCTGCAGATCCAAGAGCCTCATGGCACCTTATGTGCAAGAGAAGCTGCCCCAAGGTGCCTCACCCTCCAGTGGCTGGGAACCAGCTGGGTGGGGGACTTAAGGGCACAGACAAGAGCGACTTCTGGCTTATCATCAGAAGTGCCGCAAGCTGAGAGCAGAACAGGTCTTCAGAGGATGGAAAGAAAACAAGATCCTCAAGCATCAGGATCATCTCAGGGAGAGCATCCTTCAAAATCGAAAACGAAATGAAGACATTTTAAGACAGAAGCTGAGAGAATCCATGACCAACAGAACTGCTCTACGAAAAGATGTCACAGTGACTTTTTCAGGACAGAAGAAAATAAAACCAGGTGTCAATTCAGACAAGGAATATAAACCCTTGGAAATTGTAAGTGTATGGATAAATGAGAGAAAGTTTTTTTCCTGTGCTCTAAAATAATTTAAAGATGATATATTTTAAAGTCAAGGTAACAACTGCATTTTGAAATTTGTGACATCTGTAAAGTGAAATATATTACATTAAAAGCACAAAGGACAGGAGAAGAGAATAGACAGTTATAAAACTCATATTTTTACATGCAGTGGTTCGATATCACTTAAAGACAGAAAATAATAAACTAAAGAACAATGCTGAAAACCCTGGAGCAGACACTGAAAGTTAAGTCAGAAACAGGATTAATATCTTCTAGTATTAGGACACAGAAGAAAGACAACAGATATTACCATAAAAAAAAAAACAACAAAAAGCAAGATGGTAGCTTATATCCAACCCAGTCAATAATTATGTTAAATGTAAATGGATTAAAAACACTAGTTAAAAGATAAAGATTATCAGACTAGAAAAAAAAGACCTGATATATGATGACTATTAGATAGGGTGATTCAAATATAAAGAAACAGTGAAATAAGGATATAAAATATTCATGTAAACACTTGTCATAAGAAAACAGGAATAGCTTCTAGGGTAAGAAAAAGTAGACTTCAGGACAAGAATACTACCGCGGGGAAAGAGGGACACGTTATAATGATGAGGAGTTCCACTGACCAAGGAGACAGAGATCCTGCACATTCACACACACAACAACAGGGGCCAGGAGGCATACGAGGACAAATGACCACTGACCAGAGTGAGAGAGGAAACAGACCCACAACTGTAGTTGGAGATTTCAATACTCTCTCAACACTGGAAGGAGCAAGTAGGTGGGACACTCAACAAGGCTGTAAAAGACTCAAACAGCATAGTTAACCAACCCGACCTGACCCACTCACACAGTCACCATGCAGGGATGGCGATACATGGACATTCACCAAGATAAACATAAGTCAGGCCATAAAGCAAGCCTCGACACATTTGAAATGACAGGAGTTATGCAGACCATGTTCTCTGATCACAGCACAATTAAGTAGGAACCAATAAAAAGACAATACCTGCAAAACTCCCAACTATTTGAGAATTAATGAATATACTTTAAAGGAACCTAAAGGTCAAGGAAGAAATCACGGGAAACATTAGAAAATATTTTAAACTGAATTATAATGAAAAAAAAAAACCCCAAAATTTGTGGGATGCATCTATAGCAGGGCCTTGAGGGAAATTTGTAGCTTCGAATGCTTATATTACAAAAGAAGGTATGTTCAAAATCATTGACCTATGCGTCCATCTGTATATGTTGGAAAAAAATCAGTGGAAATTAAAACCAAAGTAAATAGAAGGAATGAAATAATAAATCAATAAAAATCTGTGCAATAAGAAACCCCTATCATAGCAAATCAATAAAACAACTGTTGTTTGATAGTCTGCCAGAGAAAGGGAGAGGTAAAGACTCCAACAACCAGCATCAGGGCCGAGGGAGCCATCACTACAGACCTCACAGCACTCGCAAGGCAGAGAATTTTGTCAGCAGGTTCAACAACTTAGGTGACATGACCAAGTTTCTTGAAAAACAGGTCATCAAAACTGGCACAAGAACAAAGAGAAAATCCAAATAGCACTGTATCTATTGAAGAAATAGAATTCTTAAAAAAAAAAACCAAAACCCTCACTTTTCTGCAAAGAAAACTCCAGACCCTGATGATGTCATGTTGAGGTCAGTGAAACATCATGTTGAAAGAAAGAAATAGTACCAGCCTGGCCCAGTCGTTTAGAAAACCGAGGAAGAGAGGACAGTGCTCATCTTGTTTTATACGGCCAGTGTTATCCTAATACCAATATCAAACACATTTCAAGAAAAAATAAAATTGCAAATTAATATTCCTTGTAGACAAAAGTGCATGAATTTTTTGCTAAACATTAATAAATCAAATCCAGGTGTGTATGTAATAGATCGTATCATAATCAAGTGGGGTTTGTTTTAGGAATGCAAAGTTGGTTTAATGTTTGAAAACCAGTGTAATTTACCCCTTTAACAGAATACAGGAGAAAAATCATACATTCTTTTCGGAAGGTGGAGAAAAGCATTCGACACTATCCCACACGTGTTAATAATGGGACTCTTAGCAGTGCAGAAACAGCCCCACAGAGGTTGTTCCACAGCTACATCAGGCCTGGTGGTGACCTTCTTGGGCTCTGACCACATCTACTCAGTGCCAGTCCAAGCATGTGCATGAGCTGAGAAAGAGCCATAAAACACACACGGATGGTGAAGAAGTGTGTGACCCTGAAGGCACCGTCGGGTGGTCGGAGGCGGGGCAGTGCACAGGTGGGGCACAGAGCACGTGCTGATACTTCAGTGCACATGTCTCATCCGCTCGTCAAAATCTCTGGATGTCACACCAGTGCAGCCCCCGAAGAAAGACAGCAGGAAAAAGCCAAGAAACCCCAGTTAGACCAAACAAGATTAATCCAAACAGGCCCAAAGGTGAGTTCACCTGAAAAAAAACATCAGCTCAGAAAAAGACAGGTTTAACTAAAAACAATAAAAAGAAGGAGAAGTGGCCGTGGCTGCTCCAGTGAAGGAGCCCGGGAGCCGTACCAGGGGGCCGTATGAGGCCCCAGTGTCCTTTGGGACCGCAGCGGTCAGCCCAAACCCCCGTGCGGTCTGGGCGATAGTGTCCCCATTGCAGGTTCGTCGACTGTACCAAACGTGTGGCTCCCGTGGGGGACACTCGTAGAGTTCCACGCCAAACCTCTGACTTCTGTTCAATTTTGTCATGAACTAAAACTGCCTGAAAAATAAAGTCTTTTAAAGAATATTTTAAATATTTTATTTAAATATAATATTTAATTTAAATATAATGTTTTTATAATAAATATAATATCTATTTAAATATAATATTTTAAAAAGCTCTGTGACCCGCGGTCTGCAGCAATCAGCCAGCCAGCCAAACAGGAACTCGGCCGCTAAAGGCCTCAAGTGGCCAGGACTGGACCACTCACGTCCTGTGTTTTGTTTCTGCTTCTACCTCAGAACTAAATCGAAGAAGCCCAAATGCTGCTGTCCAGCCCACAGGATGTCCCCATGGACCCCAGGGGCCAGGGCTCCCCGGGGGCCTCCCGTGTCCGGCTCCCCATGCCCTGGCCTGTCCAAGGTGCTGCAGCGCTCTCCAAGTGAGCTGGTGAGTGGCCTCCGCGTGTCCCCACCCGAGGCCTTCCTTCATCTGCTGCTCACCGTAGGATGGACACTCGGGGTCTTTCCAGCTGGGGGCTCTACGCATTGCCCGCGGCACATAGGTCTCTGCATTTTAAAGGCGGGATCCTGCTCCGGCCTGCCTTTCTGGCTTCCTGGACCCTCCCAGTGTCCCCGTGGGCTCAGGAATCCAGCGGCCACAAGGCCCACTCTGGGCAGAGGAGGAGCCAATGCCTTCCCTGGGTCTTCAGGGCCCCATGGCACGGCCTCAGGTCACCACTGAAAGTCGTCACCACAGAGTCCCAGCCTCTAACGCCCTGAGCTGGAGGGCGAGCTCCATCCAGCTTCCGTTTCCTGAATTGGTCACGTCGTCGTGTGGGGACGTGGCCTGGCATGTGGGCAGGGGCCACCCCACCTGCAGTGCCGCCCGGGACCCGGTGCCCCTGGAGCATCCGTGCCGAGGGGGCTCTCCCCGTCCTCTCAGCGCTAGGAAGCCGCCCTGGCCCCGCCTTCGCCCTCCTCTGGGTCCGGGGACACCTGCTGCCCTGAGAGGTAAGGTGACCGTTCCCTCTGGATCTTCCTGGCGACCCGCCTGGCCCCGGGAGGCCGAGGGGAAAGAGACGCACTTCTCTTCCCAGAAAACAGATTCTTCATTGACACTTTTTATCCTTCCTGTCCATTCCTTTCCCCCTGTTCCCCAAACGGGGCCTTCCCTCAGTCCTTTGTGTGAGGAGCGGCCGTGGGGAGACAGAGTCCTCTTGTCAGCAATGTCCTGTCCGCCGCTGTTCTGCCTTCCTGCGGGTCCCAACCATGGGGCCATTATCAGACGCTCCCCTCCAGGGCTAACAGGCAGCTCGTTGCCAGGCTGAACACGAGGGGAGAGTGTCACTTGCCGGAGCCCCAGTGTGGCGAGCTCCCGGACGGGCCCCTGTGGGGGCTGTCGGGCGCTGTCATTCCATCTCTGTGAATGACTTTTGGGAGCCCAGCCATCTGCTGGTTTGAGATTCACACCATTCATCCTCCGAGAACGGAAGCCTCTTTTCCAAAGAGGGGCCGGTCCAGCCGCCTCTGGGCCTTGAGCTCTGGGCCAACCCACATCTGACCGCCAGGGCTCCAGGCCACACCAGGCTCGGCCAGTCGCGTCAGGAAGGTGGACAGCCTAGAATGCTAGGACTCTCCCCGAGCACTGCGCTGGGGAAATGAACTTGGGTGACGGTCCGGGAGGCAGAACGGCTCGGTGCCCGGTTGGGTCTGGGGATCTTGCACCGAGCTCGATTCCCACCCCTTCCTTTTGTCAGTTGCTGGGGCTCACTGTTCAGGGGACTCCAGGTCCCTCAGTTCTGGTGACTGTCACCAGCACATGTTCTGGCCCCTCAGTGGACGCTGGAGGCCCTAGTGTTTCCAGAATCCATGCTGAGAGATGGCTCTCAGCAAACATCCCTCCTCTGGTCCGCCCGTCTGATGTCCCTGGGTGCTGAGGGCTGTGTCAGTGGTGCTACGGGCAGCAGTGGACAGAGGCAAAGGGGTCCCTGCATATCCCGGGGTCTGGACATCCCCAGCACTTCCAGAGCTGCTGGAGGAGGAGAGCCAAACCACCACCTGCAGCCGCAAGGCCCTGGACACCCCCGAGGGCCCACCTTGGGTGGGTGGGGGAGGTGCTGTGGGACAGGAGCCTCACTGGGCGAGGGCCTCAGGAGGGAAGCTGTGATGCCCACCCCCACCCCCACCCCC
>NW_026000102.1:6898943-6905080 GCF_001458135.2 Marmota marmota marmota
TGGAAGGGCAGAGGCCATGAGACTTGGGGGCTGGTGTGAGTCCTGGGAATTTGGGAGCTGCCACTTGGAGGTGCAAATGGTGGAGGGAGGGTGGCAGGTGCAGGTGGGGAGCCAGGCAGAGGGCTTGGAGGAGGCCCAGGCCAGGCTGCACCTGCAGGTGAGAAGCTCCCTGTGGGAGTCGGGTCTGGTGGCCAGGCGATGGCTGAGGAAGGGCAGGCGTCAGAACCCCAAGGCTAGGCCTAGGCCACTAAGAATGGGGTCTCTCCAGGAGATGAGGCACCAGAGGGCCAGCCCTCAGCCTCGCCTACATAGCACCGTCGTCTCGTGGCCGTCTGCCACCCAAACCCTGGCCAGGCCCACCTTGGAGCAGGTGGAGGGGTAGGAAGAAGGAGCTTTGCCCAGAGGCTGGGGTCTGTGGAGCAGCTGGCAGGGAGGAGCAGAGGAGAAATGCAGTGACCAGGGCAGGGGTGGACGTCCAGAAGCAAAGCTTGGCTGCCGGGAACATGAGCTGACCTGGGAGCCGGCGGGAAGTTGAGGTGGTGAGGGCCCTGGGAGGGCTCTGGTTCACGGGAGGCCCATCTTGGTATAGCAGGGCTCTGAAGGGCTGGGCCCTGGCCTTTTGAGGTGTATGCATCACAGTCCTCTCGGTTAGAGCAGAATCGGGTTGGGCCTGAAGGAAGGTGGACATCAGGAAGGGGTCCCCAGAGGAGGGGCAGCCTGCACAAGGCCAGAAAGGCCCCTGGGGGAGGCCGGATCTGCTCCTTCACAGCTCATCTCTGTTCACCTGTCTGGCACAGGGAAGGTGGCTTTGGGGACCAGATTCCTCTGTCATGGCTGGGGACCTCGGCTTGGGCCAAGCCCCACCCTCCCCAGAGGTCTGGGTTCCTCCCCCAGTGAAGGTCCAGGCAGCGAGGCTTAGAAAACCACACAGATTTATTGCATATCAATCTCATGTATAAATTCATTGTGGCATTGGAAAGATTACATTTGGTATACAGTCCTATTCTACAGCATTAACCTCAAAATCAGCTTCTGCTAGGCTTTACCTTAAAGAAATCTCTCTACACAAGTACATCTGTCTTCATCACGAGCATCAAAATGAAATCTGCAAGATGGCTCTGGATTCTCTACTACACCCCATGTCTTCTCATTTCACCGCCCTCCTGCAGCGACTTCCGGGTCAGGGAGGGCCTGCCCTCTGCGTGGGTGGCTTACGGCTCCCAGTCTGGACGTGGACCCTACTCACATATCCATAAGTGCATCTACGGAATTTTCCTTGTAATAAAATTTCACAAACAGACACGATAATGACCGCTAAACACGAGTCATGCACAGTTTGCTTATAAACAACAGAAGCAATTTACAACCACGGAGGTGTGCGGCGAGCACCGCCCTCCTTCTCGATGGTTTTTTTGTTTTTTTGTTTTTTTTTAAAAAAAAAACGATATATGAAAACCAGACATTTACATTTGATTTCTTATTCAACACTATACAGTTCTAAAAGAAACAAAACAAAACAAAACAAAAAAAACCCCAAAACAGAACTCAACCCAATCTGCCATGTAACAATGGCGTGGACGCACAGGTCTGTGGTCCTCGTGCGGCCGGGGCAATGCATATGCAGAAACGCAGACAGACCCTCAGTTGCAAAGTATATCTATATACACGCTTTAAATTACAGATTCTGACACCAGGGCTCCGCTTCCCTTGCGCTGAACAAGCGGCGAGACCGGAGGCGCTGAAGGACATCTCTAGAGTTACCTTGTTCACAGGTGAATTGCGCATTTGGAAACTCAAGCTGCCTGTGGGTATTGGGATTTCTTTTTTTTTTTTTTTTTTGCCAAAAGTGGTAACTATGAATCTGTGACAGAAAAGAATGAATAAACAAACAAATGAAAAATGGAATGAAAGAGAAAGGGACTCTTCTCGGAATGACGCAAGACGTCTTCGTCACAGTATCACTCAATGCGGCGGACAGTTCCACGGCTCTGGACACCCGGCTGACCTCCGCTGACCAGGAACGGTGTCCGGTGTTCCCAGCCGGGAGGGAGCGCCGCCCCGGCTCCCCGACCCCCGTCCCCATCCTGCGGCAGTATGGGGCAAGCCCTCCTCTCCCCTCCCTGGAAGAGCTCAGTAGGTTTCAGTCACTCAGGCAAGGGACGAGGATGGGGACAGGGACCAGAATCCAGTGCTAAAACACGTGGTATGTATCAGGGAGGGTGTTTGCAAACGCTCGCTGGGGAAGTAGCAGAAGCAGAGGGGCCAAGGGCCCTCCGGTCTCCAGGGCTGGACTCTGGGTCACGGGGGTCTGGGTCCAGCAGGGTCTGGAAAGGCCAGCTGCACTCTTGGCCTTGGGAAGGAGGGCCCCTCGGGCTGGGCAGTCTCTCAGGCCACTCTGTGCTTACCCCATCCACTAGTCCACCTCCCTGGGTTTGCTCAGGGGCATCACGGGGCTCGCTCATGCAGAATCTGCCGTTCGGTAGGATGGCAGCCCCACGTGTCCTCCCTGAGCATCCTGGGATGGGGGCAGCAACAGGACACAGGTGGGGCCTCACCAGGGACAGGGTCCCCAGGACGTAGAGGGAAGGTGCAGGGGCCTCCTCTGAATTTCTGTTGGGGGACGAGGGCCAACAATCCAAAGGAGTTATCCTCAAGGCCACACACTGGGCAGACTGGCCTCAACCTGAGCCACCTTCCGCAAGCCAGCCGCCTCGACCCTTCTTTGCCCTTGCTGCATAGCCACACGGCCCCCTGTTTGGGCTTGGTGCTCTGGGGGGGCCAGGGTCTTGGCTTGGCCCCCCCGACCCCCAGTTGGTCTCCTAGTGTGGAGGACACTGGGCCTGAGTGACCAGACACCTGTGGGCTGGCACTGCCACCTGGGCACAGGAAAGCCAGGAGCCTGGAGCTGGCTGGGTCTGGGGCAGTACCAAGCACTGACGCAACTTAGGGATCGCTCTCTTTGTCAGGGGGTCTGAGGGCAGAGCACCCCAAAATGCCTAGTGCTGGGCCCAGGGGGCTGAGTGTTCAAGAGAAGCTGGGCCTGCTATCCTTGCGGGGACAAAAATACATGACAAATGTGCAGCCAGGGCTCTTTGGAGAGAGGGAAGAAGAGAAGGAAGAGAAGAGAAAATGCGCGGGAAGATGCGCCCCCGATGACAGAACTGGGCAGGGCACCCCAGGGTGACGAGGGGGGGCCTGTCTGTCCTGCAGCTGCCAAGACACACCTCGGCCTCCTCCATCCGGACTTCCCGCTGGGAGAGAGCAGCACATCGCAAAGAAAAGCACACACCTTATTCTTTCGCAGAAGAAATCATATAATTTGGGTTTACAGAAGTGGGGGGGTTTGTATCTGAGGTTGGATTTTTGTGAGGGTCCCACCCTAGTTCAAGGAGGAAGTGGAAATTCCTGGGCCGGACCTGGCGGGTCTGTGAGGAGCCGTCCTGGGCTGGTGTGTTTGCGAGTCCCTGCGGGTCGGCCAGCGGCTCAGGCTCCCCGGCTCCCCCGAGGGCGTCTTTCCAGCCTGCGCACAGGTGCGCAAGGCCAGTCCAGGGGCAGGCTGGCTCTCTGTTTTAGCAAGGGGAGAAGCCCTTTCACTGTGACCTGCAGGTCCCTGGTGTCTGCAGGGGCCTCCGGGGTGTGTCTCCAGAGCTCACCTGGCCACCTGGCCACCTGGCATCAAGGGGCGGTCATCTTTGGCCTCGAGCCACTGGGACACTCATGGAACACGCCGGCTTCAATACTGCCTATTGCCCCCGGGGACCACCACGGGGAGGTCCCCGCAGGGCACAGAGCTACACTGTGTCAGGCCCTGTGCCCTGGTTCTGTGCGTTTTTGCTCCTCTTTGTTTAAAGGGAAACTGGGGCAATTTTTTTTTTTTCTCTTCTTGTTTTTTTCTTCCAAACAATAAAAGAAATAAATAGAACACTTGTCTTAAATGCAGCTGAAACTCAGATTTAACAAAACACGTGATTGTCTGGTAAATGGGTAGCAGTGACAGCAGGATTCGTGAGGGGGGGACGCGGGGGTATTTGGCACATTAAAAACCGCCCCACTCCCTGGTTAGTGATCACACGACACACAGCCTTATTACACGGTTTTGGTCCTTCACTAGATACTTATATTAACATTATTTCTTCACAATAAGAATGTCTAATGCCAAAAATACTGTTAAGGAAGAAATAAAATAAGAAAAAAAAAAAGAATCAGAAAAAATTACAAGTTATATACAGATTAAGGTAAATTCCATCAGGAAAAAAATTACTTGAAATTGGCCCCTACGGGAATAATTTAAAGCCGGTCCGAATGGAGAGGTGGACACATCCCCAGGGAGAGAGAGTGGCCCATCCTGGGGACTGTGCTCTCTGCTCTTTGCAGCAGGTCCCCGACCCCTTCCGCTCCCGACCCTGTCTTGTCCAGAACCTGCGCCAAGAGCAGAAGCGGCGGCCAGGTGGTCGGTGCGGAGTCTCAGGCACGGGCAGCGCTGGGCGTCCTGAAGTGGTGCAGCTGGGAAGGGCACCCCACCTGGCGGCCTCGGCCTCGGGCAGGACACTCCAGCTGCTGGGGGTCAGGTGAGAGCAGGAGGTTCGGGACCCAGAATGTCCCAACAAACCCTGCCTTGAGAAGAGCGGCTGGGCCGGCCTGGGTGGTGGAGGATCATCAGGTGCTCTGCCACACCTCTGCACGCAGGACCTGAGCCACGGGCTCCCGACATCCCCATACAATTGGGGGGTCATGGGTGGGGCCCTGTGGATTTCTTTGCAGGCCACAAGCGGGCACGCAACCTCCCAGTCCCGGCTCCAGCAAGCCTGCAGCCAGGCACCAAGTCTAGGAATTCCTCAGCAGGGTCTGCGCACGTTCAAAGGAGAGTCCCCGGGCCTCTTTTCTGTCTTGGGGGGCACCCAGAATCACCTTGGCTTGTACAAATAGGATCAACGATAGAAAATTCTCCATTATCTACAGTATAAAGGGTACATACACCCCAAGCACAGCGCTGGCTGCCCAGGCAGGTTTGGGTTGGCAAATAAGCTGAAATTCCAAAGCAATGCAAAATTACTTTTAAAAAACAATTTGCAAGTCATTTTGTTTGATTTTTTAAAAAATACTGTCTATTTTTTTTTTTTTAAAACCCACATGCTTAAATAGACTCTGTAGTCAATAAGATTACCAAAAGGGTCATTCTGGTCATTTTCATTATAAAAACTGCGCCTGTGTCTCCTCCGGGCACACCTGCGTCCTCTGTGCACTCTCTGGTGCCACGCAGGCTCCCAGAAGCAGCCCGGGGCTCCCATCCGGGCTTGAGATCCCACCCTCACCCGCCATGCTCTTCTTCAAGGCCGCTCCGCTGCGCTCCGAGAGCAGCCTGAGCGTCGCTGGTGCTCGCCGAGACTGAAGGCTATTCCCAGGGCCGGTTCTCAGAGGTGCCATGGCTGCTTTGGGGACTGTTGGGTTCCAAGTTTTCCCTGGAGAAGTCAGAATTGAACTTGGAGGGTGGTGGCTGGGTGCCGAGCAGTGCTCCAGTGCAGGTGGCCGGGGCTTCCGGGGGCCCGCCGCCATTCCCCGCAGCTGGCACCCCGACTTTGGACTCTGGCCCTGGGGCCTCCTGGCCCCTCAGAGGTGGTTGATGGGGTTAAAGGCTCCAGACTCCGACGTGGCTCCTGCGATGTTCAACCAAGCGTCCAGCGAGCTCTGGGAGGGGGCGTGGAGAGGAGCATCCTCGGAAAGAGACAGCATCATTGCATATGCCTGGCAGGGGGACAACACAGGACAGGTGAGCAGTGTCACAGACAGGAAGGGCTGAACCTTGTCCCCAACCTCCGCTGGCCCCTGGCCACCTTGGCCTGGCCCTGTCAGATGGGGAGAGGTGGGCAAAGGTGCCTGGGGTCAGGCTCTTCCCCTGGCCTGGAAGACAGAGGCGTGTGAGGGGCCAGAACAGGGCAGTGGGTGTTTGTCCAGAGTGGCACCAAGACACCGTGGCCTGGCCAGGGGCCTCTAGTGCACACAGAACCCCGTGGCCTCCTGGGGGTGCTCCCTGCACTCGCCTTTCATCCCCCCACTTTGATCTTCCTGGTGACAGGTGTCTGTGCTGGGAGGGCCCTGGGACCTGGTGGGAGGTACCGCTAAGACCCCCCCCCCCCCCC
>NW_026000102.1:6905095-6956105 GCF_001458135.2 Marmota marmota marmota
CCCACCCACAGGGTCCTCCCTGCCTGGAGGGGCAGGGGCCTGGGGACACCTGCCTTGGCAGCTGTGGTGTCGTCACAGAGCTACTTCTAGAAACAAAATGGGCAGCATTTCTGAGCTGATGAGTTATTAGGGAGTGGGAATGTGTTTCCTGGCCTTAGTCAGCAACAGGACAGGACATCCTTCTGCCCAGGCCTCAGGGCAGGAGGTGACCAGGCCTGGGACACTCGGAGTATTCTGTGTGTTCATGGGTGGGGTGATGGGGAAGCACGTGCCGGTCCCCCCAAGCAAACATTCTGGACAGCATTAGTAGAAGACGAAGACAGACATGCAGACAGCTTTTGCTGAGACTCTTGGGCTGGGCCACGCCCTGCGGCAGAGAGAGTGGAGGGACCTGAGCCTCTGGCTGCAGAGGCACAGGGGGCAGGGTCCTGTGGCCACGGCCCTAGGCATGGAGATGAGATGTGCCAGGCTGAGCCCGGTGCCCTTACTCACCCCATGCTGCTCTAGCTGGGAGGTGGTGACCACTTGATAGGGCAGCGTCCCCCGGGAAAAGCTGGATCAGAGATAGGGAGACCCAAGCAGCTGTTCGTGGACATTACCCACTCGGGATGGGACGAAAGTGACCCATACTCCTGCGTCTGAGACCCAGCTGCCCACTCTCTGTTCTCAACCTCTTCCTGCTTCACCTGGGCTGTGGGACCCTGGTGGTCACTAGGGCCTCACTTTAGCTCAGTTCAGTGGGCACGCTGAGGAGAGGTCCTGAGCTTCCCTTGGGCAAGGGATGGCCACAGTGGGAGGGGAGTACTGGGGTTGTCCCTCGGACAAGAGGTGCGGTGGCCCGGAGCCAGGTGGAGACGGAAGGGAGGGCAGGGCTCTGATGGTACCTACCTGGTTCTTAGCCTGCCTGTACAGGGTCTGTTTTAAAGCCTCAGAATCTAAGGTGGAATTAAGCACATCTTTAACTTCAAATGCTTCCTCAGCTGCTCTGTGGAGATCCAGCCCCTTCCCAAAGGCCGGCGTCGGCTCCAAAGCTGACAGGCCGCCCTCTGGCTCCTCATGACACCTGCACCAAGGACCAGGGGGCCGGGGTTAGCTGGTCTGGCCGCCGGCCGCCCGTCTGATGCTGCATGGCTGGCTGTGTGCCTGCATGCATGCCATGGGTCTCCACAAGCCACATGCACAAGGAGACAGACACATGGACACAGGACACCTAGACGGAAGCCACGGATGCAGGAGAGCAGATGGACAGAGGGCCCCACGGGGCCGAGTGGGTCACACACACGACTGACGCAGGTGTGGTCTCTGGTCTAGAGATGGAGGGCTGGGAAGGAGGCCTTCATTTCGAGAGACTCCAGGCAGCTTTGGAGGGGCCCAGGCTGCCCTCCCTGGACCCAGAACTGCCCAGGAAATGCCATCTCCAGAGGGCCTCCCCTGGGGGTCTTGGAATGCTGGCCATGTCACCCCAGTGCCAAGGGAAGTGGTTCTAGTTGGTAGGACTTCCAAAGTTGTGGGTGCTCAGGCCCTGTACCTACTGCCCCTCTGCAGGCCGGACAGCACTGCCGGGGTGCACGCAGCAGTGAGTAGCCTCATGGCAGTGCCTGGACCCTCAGGTCCTGTCCGACGGAGGACGCCTTCCCTCCTGCCCTCTCCTTCCAGCCTCTCGGAGGCTCCAGACCCCCTGGCCTTCCCACAGGGGCTTGCAGAAGCCACACCTGCTGGGCAGGGAGGAGCCCTGGATGGAGGTGCCTCCTGGCAGAGGAGGACGTCCTGAAGAGGACGGTCACCTGGAGATGCCCAGTCCCTCCTTGGCTATCCCCCCGCCCACAGCCGCCCCCACCTTCGGGTGTGGTCAAAGCCCACGGCCAGGGAGGCGGGTGGCTCCTCGTCCTCCTCATCCTCGTAGACTCCCTGGGGCTCGGGCGTGGGGGACACCGTGTCGTCCTGCGACTTCCCGGCCAGGCTGTCCTCGTCCTCCTCTTCCAGCTCCTCCTCTTCTTCCTCCTCCACATCCTCTGGCTTCTCGCTGGCTAAGCCTGGACACTGGGGGCTGCTGCCCAGCTCCTGGATCTCTGGCCTGAAGGACAGGGGGAAGCCGGCTGTGCTCAGGGCCCCTGCCTCGCCCGCCCCCAAGGCCAGCAGCTGCTCTCTCTTTCCCTGCTGCCTCCCTGTGGCCTCCCAGCTCCCCAGGAGACCTGGCATTTATGTCAGAATCCTTAAGCTCTGGGTCCTGGGCAGCTGGTGGCCTCCCTGGACCCAGCCATGCTCCCTGCCATGGACGGAGAGCGATGTGGGGGTGGGGGGGGAAGGTCGCAGGAGAGGAGAGGGTCGTGGGGGGACGCAGGGACAGAAACAGGTCCCCCAGCAGTGGACACCAGGCCATTCAGGGGTTCCTGGTGAGTGCGTGTGTCAGGGAAAAGGCTGCGGCTGGGCCTGGAGAAGTAGTCCTGTGCTTGTGACAGGGTTGGGCACTGCCCAAGGGTGCCTGCACGCCCTGTCCAGGGCCCGTGGTGCCCATCTGCACATGTTCCCCAGCCAGGCACAGGGACACAGGACCACGAGGGGGCTCCCGAGGGACATGAGGGACACTGGGCTCAAGCTGCCTGCTGTCAGCTGTCTACACCAGCCAGGCCAAGCTTGGTTCAGAGACCCCGGGACTCCTGTGGCTCGGATCCCGCCTCACAGCCTCAGGTCACTGTGTCCTGGGCACGAGGCTTACTCTGGCTCCTCCTTACTAAAGAAAAAAGAGAAAAGCCAGCGAGGGGGGAGAGCTCTCAGGCCCTCAGAAAGTCCCGCCCAGGTGCACTCCATCTTCATGCCTAAGGCCGCCAGGGCCCGGGGCTGCAGCCACCGTCGGGCGCTCCTGCTGGCAGAGGGCCTCAGCGAGGGGCAAAGGTGTCCTCCACTGCAGCTTCCAGAGCAGCAGTCCCCCACTCTCGTCCTGGTGGGCCCGGGGGGACTGTCGGCAGCAGCACTGGGCAGCACACGCCGTCTCAGGTGGACCCAGGGGTCGGTTCTTGGCATTGAAGGTGGCGTCTCCACAGCGCCTGGCTGAGCGGGAGACGCTCGATGGCCAGCTCTCCCAAGACGGGAAGGTGCTGGAGAAGCTGTCCCCAGAGCTGCCTCGTGGGATGGGCAGAGTCTCCAGAGGTCAGGGGCTCAGGGACACGTCCAGAGTCACCTTGCTGGCTGGTTGGCCAGGAGCCTCCGTGCACATGTTGGTCATCCAGCGGGAGGCTCGGGCGCCAGGGAGACTGGGTCCTGCTGCCTGCCCTGGCTCTCTGTGGGGTGACCTTGGCAGGGGTTTGGCCTTTGGCCCTCACAGTCCACTCTGCAGACAGGATGAATGGCAGGTGGACCGCAGGCTGATGCCTCCTCAGGTGCAGCGGGCAGCCAGGTGCAGACGTCCCAGGCGGGTCCCACGTAGGTCTGTGTGGAATCCCTGCTCTCTGGGGAGCAGGATCTACCCTCTTTCTTTCCTGCCTGCTCACCCTGCACAGAACACATGCCATGGGTGTGAGTGGGTCCAGCAGGGTCCACTCAGGTCTGGCAGGCTGCTCTCGGCTTCAGACAGGAGGACGGCCACTCCGGTTGGCGACATGCTGGTGGCCTGTGCGCTGACAGCTCCGCAAGCTGACGCTCCCGAGTCGGTGAGGTGTGGCTCAAGGTCCTTCTGAATTTGAGGGGAAACTGCCTCCCGGCTCCTGGCGTCTCTGTCCTCCGTCCCCACAGGGCTCTCCTTGTGTGTTCACACTGCCCCTTTTGTAAGGGTCCAGAGGCCACCTCACTCCAGCAGTCCTCACGGTCACTCCCCCTCCCCCGTGGAGACCCTGTCCCACACTGTCATGCCCAGGTGCGCTGGGGTTAGGGTTCCACGGGGGAACTGTGGGAACACAGTCCCACCCAGGGGCTGAGGGGTTGCTGGGCCAGGAAGCCTGGCAGGCCTTGGCCTCACCTACTGACCGAAGCCAGACGGTGTTAGCTGCTTCTAGCCCCAAGTGGGACTGCCAGCGTCCCCACCAGGCGGGCTGACTAAAGTCAACCGTGCCCCGCTATCATGGGTGACAGTGACAGGGACCGGTGAAGGGCAAAGCCAGCTGGGCCCTGGGCCTCGCTGCAGCAGGACAGGCTGTCCGGGGCCTGGGTGAGGCCCGACCTTGGGCTTTGTGGGGTGTGGGACCAGGTGTGCCGGGGTTGGGCTTGGGGCTGCTCACCCTCTGGCTGTGGGTAGGGGCAGTGGGGAGGCTGCTGGAGTGCCCCATGGCAAGGCCAGGGTTGGGACGGCAGGGCTCCTGTCCTCATCCGCGAGCTGGGACACTTGTCCTTCCAGAGATGCCCCTGTCCTCATGGCTCAGTGGAGTGCCTGGCCTGCCACTATGGTGCATGGGGGTCTTGCCGTCCTCAGACTGCCCCAGGACCTTGGCACTGGTCCTGGGTCACCCAGTGAGGACGCCAAGGGCGAGTTCTCATTCCTTCTTTTGTCTGGCTCTGCCCAGAGCCTCAGAGGGCCAGGTGGGGTGGTCTTTGGCAGTGAGGAGGTGTTCTCAGAGTGGCAGGACGAGGGCCCTTCAGGTCACTGTGACTGCAGCCAAGGATGGGGAGCTAGGACTTGGGCTGCACCTGGGCCCCGGACGAGGGTAAGAGGGCCCTACAGGTGAGCTCTCCTTGCCAGGGGCAGAAGCACAGGCTAAGTTCTCTGTCACTGATTGCTCAAAGGGACTTCCCCAAGGTCCCCAGGAGCACCAAGGGCAGGAGGATGCAGCCCTGTCGTGGAAGGGCAGCCTGGCCTGGGGCAGCCGGGTCTCCAGGGACCTTCCTCACACCCGAGCTGCAGCCACCAGGGCCACTGGGATGAGGGCCGGGGCTTGGCTGCAGGCTCTGGGCTGGCTGCCGGGCTGGGCCAGGCACCCCTGTGTGGAACCCGGGGGGGTCCCTGCCTGAGCCCTTCTGGGGTCTGCAGCACCTGGCTGTCCTGCAGATGTTCTGCATCCTGTCTCCTGGGCTCTGAGCTGCCCTCTGGAAGGAGGGCCCTGGGCAGGCCACACACAGAGCCCTGGGCGCGAGGTTGCACAGAACACCCAAGTCCTGAAGCCGAGTCCTGCCACTGTTCTGCCGTTCTGTGTATGCACGTGTAGAGCACTGTACACACGCACATGCCCACACATGCACACACTACGCATGTGCACCCACACATGCCCCCCACATACATGGTACGTGCATGCACACATATGCATAAGCACATGTGTGTGCATGTGTGTGCCCTGCATGCATGCACATGTGTACACGTGTGTCACATGCCTGCTTGTGTGTACGGTCTCTGACTTAGTGGTTCCACTCAGGATTTCTTAACTTTACAGTGGAATGAAAGTGATTTGTATTTGCTGGAAACCTTACTTTGAATTTTGGACTTCAGACAGGAGGACATGTCTTAACGCTGGGCAGTGGCAGTGAGTCACAGCCTCCATTAGCCCTATGGTCAGGAGGGACAGCCAGGCCTGCACAGTGCGGGATGTAGGGATGACATTTGACATTAGCACCCACCTGAGGCTGAGGTGCGTGTTCTGCACGCACCTCAGCAGGTGTGGCCACACTGGAGTTCAGAGGTCAGGCTGCGGACTGCAGCTTCTGCTTACAACATGTCCAACTTGGGATGTTTTGTGAGGACATGGCCCCACTGTAAGTTGAAGTGTGCCTGTGTAGGGGTGTGTGTGTGTGTGTGTGTGTGTGTGTGTACAAGCATGTTTAAAGGGGCAGCAGTCTTGCTGGGAACCATTAGTGAGTGCCTGGAGTGGACAGAAGCGCCCTGGGCTTCTGGGCGTGGCTGGGCTATGGCAGGAACTCTGCACACGCATCTGTCAACAGCGGCAGAGCCAGTGCCGCTCAGCTGTGTGCCAGGCACCGAGTCCCTCACCTGGTGGCTCTGCGATGCTGGGGGTGGGGGGACGGCCAGGCAGGGGCCTGCCTCTCATGGCCTGGGGCCTTCCTCTGCCCTGGGGCCTGGTCCTGTCCAGGGTCAAGGTCACCTGCCCTGGCAGAGGGTAGCCAAGGTCAGCCCTCTGGGCCGGGTGTGTCTCCCTTACCGCTTGTCTGTTCTCGAGGATGCCTGGCTCATCTCGCTGTTGGCGATGAAGTTCCTGATTTCAGAGAAGTAGGAGTCCTCTTTCTCGTCTAAAAGTGCGTGGTTGTCCGACTCGGAGGTCGGGGAAGAGGCACTGGTGCCCAGGTGGTTTGTGAGGACCCCCGCGTGCTGGCTCACTGTGGAGGGGCAGGTGTCAGGGCACCCTCGGCAGGACCTGCCTCGAGTTGCTCTCAGCTGCCCTCCTACCTGCCTCCCCTGGCACCTCCCCTCCTGTCCGCCCGCCTGGCGCTCCACGTGGCCCACTTGGGGCGCCCCACATCCGCCCACCTGGCACCTCCCCTCCCTCCTGGCGCCCCACGCGGCCCACCTGGCGCGCCCTCATGCTCGTGCTTCTTGAGGTGCCTGTCCAGGTTGGTCTGCTGCCCGAAGCACCGGTTGCACAGGTGGCACTTGAAGGGCTTCTCCTTGTTGTGGATGTTCCGCACGTGCCGCTGGAGGTTGGAGGAGATGCTGAAGGAGCGGTCGCAGTACTTGCACCTGGAAGACAGGCGCACCGGCGGTGGGCAGGGGCTGGCCTCCACCCAGGCCACCACCTGAAGCGGCAGATCCTGTCTGAAAGAGCCCTGAGCGGGCCGCAGGTCCTGCTGGGCCTCCAGCGTCCAGGGCCAGGCATGTCCGCAGCCTGGGGCGACATGCTCCCAGCAGCCTCACGAGGGCAGCATTACAACACGCAAGAGCTGAGAGCCGCCCCCAGCTTTCCAGGTGGAGGGAGGCCCGCCCCCAGCTTTCCAGGTGGAGGGAGGCCCGCCCCCAGCCTTGCTCTGCAGCAGGAAGGCTCCCAGGTGCCCTCTGAGCGGCCCTCTGTCTCACTTGGGCTTCAGGGTGACAAACCTGTGAATGCTTAGCTGCCCTGGCCGGTGGGGTGGGGGGCTCCTCGACCTGCAGCCAGCGGGCTGAGGACGGCCTGGGGCTATGCCGACCTTCTTAGTCACCACCCTTGGGCTCGGTTTATCTTTAGGTCCCATCTGGGCAGCAGGGTCTCACCAGCCTGCGCTCTGACTTGGACAATCAGAGGACACCTGTCCTGACTCCCCGTTCCTCAGAGCAGAGCCCTGACACACAAGTGAGGAAGCCCGCCCTCTGCACAGCTTCCCCAGGGAGGGTCCCCGCTGTGCACCACCCTGAAGGCCCTGAAGTGACCCGCACCCTGAGCAGCAAGAAAGCCCAAACCGAAACAAAGAGGCGAGCAGAGGGGCAAGGGCTGAAGGGGTCTCCTGAGCTCTGTAGACCCGCGAGTGCCCTGGGAAGAGCGGGTTCTGCACTGTGGAGGGCAGCTGGAGGGGAGGTGACCCACAAGCCTCCCCAGCCAGAGCCACCGGGGGCGCCACACGTGTGCAGGAGGTTGGCCGCGGATGCTGTGCACCTGGCCTTCAGAGAGCCTCCAGGGAGGCTCATCAGGGTCTCGGGCGGGAGCCCTGGATGATTTTGTTTATATGAGGTTGTGCGTCTGCATGCTTGAAAAGCAAGCCCTGCTGTGTCCACTGGGTAAGGTACAGGGCATTCTGGGCCGTGGGCCCTGCCTGGCTGAGGCTTTTGGGACGCAGGGCCTGTGCAGCCAGCCTTGGCGGGGGCACGGGTGGGGGCTCTGTTCACCACCAGGATGTCTGCCTGTTGTAAAGACAGAAGTCCCACGGGCCAGGGCCCTGTGAGGCCCCACCTCACCCACATTTGGTGCTGGTGGACACTCCAGCCCAGCAAGCTGGTCACGAGCCTTGGTCATGGGGACACTTGCCCGAGGGCACTTCAGGACACAGCAGGGAGGGTCTCTGTAGGAGTGGCCTTTGCAGCCCTGTGCCACCCATGGGAGGGGTCTGGATTGACATCGGCGGCTGGTGTAGGCCCTGCCCGGGGAGCCTGAGGGGCCAGAAGCATGCCCTCAGGGCAGGCCCTGGGCCCCGCATCTGGACACTGCTGGACTGGAGAGAAGCACACCCCGTGTGAAGGGTGCAGGTGCACGAAACTGTCCCTGGACCCAGCCTGCAAGTGCCCCATCTACAAGCCACCTGACACAACCCTGCAGGCTGATAACAAGTACCCCAGAAGATGGGGGGACGGTGCTGACAGGGAGGAGTGGCCCCCCGTGCCCAGGCCTTCTGTCTGCGCGTGGCAGCCCCAACCGCAGCTCCCACTCTTGCCTGAGGCCAGGCCCACCCCAGCCTTCTCTACAAGGCCCGGGCAAAGTGCTGCTCCAGGGCTGTGCACTGGCTCCTCGGCATGCCCGCCTCCTCGGTCCCTCGTCCCCCAGCAGGACCCTGCACCTCCTTGGCTCTGCTGAGTGGCCTCAGGCATATGGATGTCCCAGGGAGCACAGGGCTTGCCCACAGCCCCTCCCCGGCTCAGCCTGGGGACAGTCGGCAACCTGACTGACCATCTGAGAGGCCAGAGGCGCTGGCTGACTTGGATTTTTCCACCTGAGCAATAACAGGTCCAGGCCATGGTCTGAGCTCCCCCAGTACTGGGCCAGAAAGGCTGGGGTTCCTCCAACCAGTGTACCCACAAAGAGCCCAGAAAGGAGGCGTTTTAATCCCAGTGCCCTGCCTCACTGGGGCCCATACACCCCCAACATGCAGACCCCGGGGGAGCCAGGCTCCCAGGCTTTCTGGTTCCTCGGGGGCCATGGCTCCGGAAGGACAAGCTTGATCTGGTGTCTGCCCAGCGAAGGCTTCCCGGGCAGTGGCACTGACAGCCCTGGGGTGCCTGGCGCGGGCCAGCCTGTCTGAGGGCGAACTCACGCTCACACCCCGCCAGTCCAGTTCCTGCTTCCTTTGGGAATGTGGGGACCCTCGGATGCATCTCCCCACAGACACTGAGCAGAGACTGAGCCTGAAGCAGGTGTGGGGGGGTGGGGCCTGTGCGTCTGGGGGTCAGGGAAGGGCCAGCGTCCACTGGGTGGTGGTGTCCTGCCTGTGGCCTCTCTTGGCCTAGACAGAGACGTCCATGTGAAACTCCGGGGAGCAGCGAGTCCAGGGCTGTGAGGGAGCAGAGTTCGCCTGCACTGAGGCCTGTGCTGGGAGCTGTCTTGGGGGACACGGCGCCCAACGCCAGGGAGCGAGAGGGCCCAGCCGCACCTGGCCACGCCACCCTGCCGGGAGGGCTGGGGGTGCGCAGGGACAGGGTGGCAGCGGAAGGTAAACAGGCCCCAGACAGTGGGCCCCTCCCTGGGACCTGCGGGGCCACCGCCAGCCATCACCAGGGAACTGCTGTTGGTCCCGTTAAGAGTGAAAGGAAAAAACAGAGATTTTGAAGCCCAGTCCTAAAAGTTAAAATAAACAAGATCGAGGGCATGCGAGGGCCTCCGGAGCCCCTGACGGAAACACGACTCGCCTTGCTTAGCAGCCTTGGGGCGGGCAGGGACGGGCTGGGACGGGGCCCTGGGGGAAGAGGGGCACCCAGCTGCACACCGGGCGCCGGCGAAGGCTCGTCTCCGGTCAGGGCGAGACGCGCTCGGTGTGGCTGGGAGGAAGGACCCGGCAGCGGCCTCGGTGTTCCCAGGTCCATCTTCATCCCTCTCCAGCCCCAATGCTGCCCCGCCCAGTGCTGGAGCTCCAGGAAGCGAGCATCCTTGGCCACACCTCGTCCGTCCTCCGCTTCACCCAGGGGAGGCCGCAGCCCAGGAGCCCCTGCTGCCGGGACGGTGGGAGGCCAGCCTCCCTCCACGCCAGGGCCTGAAACATCTTCTGATGCCTCTGGATGATCCAAGGACTTACAAGGAAGATGCTTCTGGTCCTCTGCTTCGATTATCCTGCCAGAAGCCCCGTGTCCTCCTGCCCTCCCGGCACACAGAGGCACATATGTGCACGTTGACATGCAGTGGGCATGCCCGTGGGTGCCGCCATGGAGGAGGGGCTCGCACCTGGGCCGGCATCGGGGTTCAGCACCTCGTGGCGGGCCTGTGTCCGGCACAGTGGGCTTTTGAGAGGGGCCATGCATTTTTCTCTTCTGACTTTAATCCTGTGCAGATCAAAGCAAGCCTAGAGATCACCAGGGCTCCCAAACGGAGGGCAGCTACTCCTCAGAGCAGGTCGCCTGAGCCAGACCAAGACAGGATTTGCAGCACAAACTTGTGAAGCAATTACTGTTACCAGAGCCGAAAGTCGCAGATTGGAGAGAGCAAAAGAAATCAATGATAATTAAATTCTTCTATAAACACCGCTCGACCCTCTGGGGGCTCTGAGCACACAACACTGTCCAAAAGTCGGCTCTTGTTACAGAAAAAAACACAAGCTCGTTTGCTGGGAGGGGACCAGACCAAATAAATCTTTCTGCTGTTCACCTTTGTTAAGTTGTAAGTCACTGTTTTGGAGAGTGGGCCGGGTGCCGGTGTGTGGGGAGGGCTGAGGGCACAGTCACTGGACCCGTCGGGCTGTCACCTACCCTGTCAGGGACTCAGCCCCATGGACGCTGGAGATTCTCCATATATCTGTGTGGGGCTCGGGGACCAGCACGCACACCGTGCCCCCGTGGCCTCCCTCCCCAGGGATGGGCACACAGACTGAATCCCCGGGGGTGTATAGCATCATAGGGTCAATTCCTGGTGACCTGGAGCTCTGTGTGGTCACAGTACAGGCATCTGCTGCTGTCAACCTAAACTGTGCCAAATTCTCTTTATTCCCAAGGCCTCGGCTAGCCAGACACACCCCAGGACGTTACTAAAACGGTCCTGGCAGAGAAACGGGCATTTCCCGCTTGTCTCGGGGTCACAATTGCCTGGGCTCTGTCTAAAAGGCCCACTCCCTGACTGGGCAGGGCTTCAGGAGAATCAGGGTGCCACCCTCAGCCCTTTCCTTTCCCACAGGCCCAAGGGACAGAGAGGACAGGGACCTGGGGACACAGCAGTCAGCTGGGGGACATCTCAGAGCCTCGGCTTCCTCATCACTGGAGTGGGGGTGGTGAGACTCGCTGGGGGCTGCTGTGAGCTCTGCTTCAATGACCCCCGTATCCAGGAGACAGGAGTGAGGTGGGAGCAGGTGCGTGGCCTCCCCTCAGCCTGCCTGCGAACCGGAGTGAACCCCTGGGGCACCCCCAAGCCAGGATGGGACCCGTGCTTGCTCAGAGCTCCTGCCCGGCGGTCCACCCACTCCCTGGCCCACCACATGGGGCGGCAATGACACTGAGCTGCTCCACAGACACCCCGGGGCCTCAGCTTCAGAGTGGACGCACTCGGATTCTGGGCTGCTGTCCCCGTGGACATTCCAGCCACAGGTGGAGAGCAGCTACCTGCACCTGCTTTCATGAGCATGGCAGGAGCCTTCTGGAAGCTTCCTGGGTAACTTCTGCCTCCTCCTTACAACCTCTCAGGGAGCAGGATAGCAGTGGGCTCAGAAGAGAGAGGCCCAGAGAGTGACCAGACCCCAGGACTCAGCGAGACCACCCTGGCCCATCCTGCCCACTGCCCCTCCAGGGGCTGTGGCCTTTCTGAGGGTCCAGAGGCAGGGTAGGGGGTCCCTGCTCAAAGGAGGGGAGTTAATGGTAGGCGGAAGCAGGCAGCCAAAATCGCAGCCCCCCACCCCGCCCTCGGAGCTCAGCCCCGCCGCCCTGGCTGGGCTCCTACCTGTACGGCTGCTCCCCGGTGTGCGTCCTCAGGTGTCTCGTGAGATTTGCTGACCGGGGGAAGATCTTGCCACAGTACCTGGGTGGAAGGAGGAGGTGTGAGGAGGCGACAGGCCGCCCTTTCTGATGTCTTCTCTCCGTGCTGGGTCAGCAGCGCCGGAGGCCTCGCCCCCGGGGCAGGGCCCATCTGCACCCTGGTTTCAGTTTCTCCGGGGGCCCCGAAGCCTGGCCCAGGCTTCCAGAGACGCGTGATGTGGGCCACAGAGGAGGGTGAACCAGCCCCTGCCTGGAAGCCTCTCGGCCCCTCTGCCCAGCAACGGACACAGCGGCAGGGACAGAGGGGGACAGGCCTGCACAGCCAGAAGGTCAGCTGGGGAGTGTCCTCCCATAGAAACTGGCAGGGCCAAGTGCTGGGGTCCTTCAGAGCTGGGGTCCTTCAGAGCTGGGGTCCTTCAGGGTCTAACACTGGTCAGTTGGTCCCCTCCAGCTGGTGGGCCAAGGTTGTGTTTTGGGCTCACGTGAACCAGCTGGGTGGTGGTGCGGAAGGCCCAACATGTGTCATGTGTTGCAGAGGACGCCTCAAGCAGCTAACTGACCAGTCATGGCCACTATGTTTCCCTGTGGCCATGGCGATCTTCCTAGAAGCGCAGGTTCACAGCCATAGGTGGGCACCTGGGCACCTTCCCACCAGTACTCCAGGGGCACGCAGGGGCTCACCTGCACGTGTACCGCTCCTTGCCCTTCCTGAGGATGGGGTCCGAGAGCGTCGGGGGTGGGGACCGGAAGTTGAAGGGGTGGTGGGGCAGGGGCTGCAGCGAGCCCCCCGAGTCTGCTTTCATGGCTGCGAAGCTCTCCAGCTTCTCGGTCATGGTCTCGATGGCTGACATCTGCTGGCACAAGAGATGCTGCCTTCAGTGCGTGGACCTTCGTTCGTCATGGGGACGTGAGCACAGCAGCAGGTTCTCAGGTGGTCACTGGAACCAGGGGCCTCCAGTGTCTTACACCTTCTGCAGCCTGCCCTGTCCCTACCCTGGAGCCCCAGCTACAGCCCAGGGTCTAGCCAGAGGGAGCTGGAACTGGCCCTTAAGAACTGGCCTCACTGTCCGGTTTGCATGGAAATGAGTCATGAAGACTGCCAATGCTCGGGACTACCCAATCTCTCATTTTGACCCAGGTCAGCGGGGCCCAGCTGGCACATCCCTGGCAGCGCTCCTGGTGGGCTAGTTTGGGTTATACATAGAATCACACCTAGTTCTTGTTCATCTGTTTTGTTTATAAGCCTTGAAAAATTAAGATGCTGCCTGAATCTGTTTAAAACAGACCACTGGCCCGAGGAACCACTGCCACCTAGTGGCTGCATCTCATAATTGCAGGCAAAGTGCAGAAAAGGAATTCAACCGCTAAGACAAGATCCCCTGGAAACCAATTCAAAACAACAATGCCCAGAGTCGCATACGATAGGCAAAGGTCACTGTCTCTGCTCCCGGGAGATGTCAAGGGCTTGCTCAAGGAGAAGGGAGGTGTAGGATTGGTCATTCCCACCTGTTGGGTGGAGTTCTAGTCAAAACCCCAGACTGTGCTGACGGGAGAGGGGAGGGGCTGAAGGAGCCGCTGAGGTCTCAGTGGTGATTCTCCCAGCTCTTCTGTGGGCACTGGGCCAAGCTGGGTGCAGGGGCCCACGGGAAGGAGGGGCTTCATCAAGCCAAAGCTCCCAGTTTAAGGAGAGAACCCAGGAAGTGATGCCTGGGCCCCAGCAGCCGTCACTAGCCCTGGGAGGGGGCCCCTGCAGGCCTCCACACACCTCTGCTCAACGAACCCACAGGACCTGTTTCGCCTTGGAGGGCACAGAGAAGGGACTGGTGAGGCGAGGTGAAGGAAGGCAGGGTGGATGGATGGAGATAGAGGGAAGGAGCCACCCAAGGTCTCAAGTGCAGTGACCACTGGGAGAGACTGGCCCTGGGCAGGGTAATGGCAGCCAGCACCCCCAGAGGGGCGTGGGTGGACGAGGAGGTCTTTGCAGGAGGTACTTGCTCATTTACAGCCAAGCCTCTGCCCCAGCCTTCCCCGGGCGAACAGAACCATCCCACGGTGCGGCTGGGGGTTCTTTCAGCCAGCACCGACCCCTCTGCCCCTTGGCCCCTTGTCCAAGTGCCTGGCATGCGCCATTGAGGGTGCTGTTCGCCAGGCAGGAAACAGAGGGCTCAGCCCCAGCGCTACTCGGGGCCACGTGCTCCAGTGGTGGAGACATGCTGGCAGTTGGGGGACAGAGGGGAAGCCACTGATGAATGGAGACTGTGTGGGGCCTCCCCTCGAATGCTGCTCTGGGCTCTGCCCCGGCCACAGGGATTCCATCTTCACCCTGTCACCCTCTCCCCTCTTCTGACAGCCCTCAAGAGGACATGGGATGCTTCCAGCCCTACCCGCTGACCCCCAGGTGGAAAGTGCCTGGCTTTCTCGGCCACCATCCAGCCTTCTTTGGCCCTATGGCCTGGGCCCCAAGGTAGCACTGAAGCCCTGGCACGGAGACTGCTGTTCACCTGCCCTCCGGCCCAGCAGTGGCCTAGGAACCCGCTGACTCTCCGCCACCCAGAGACTCCCCAGGAACCCCAGAGCAGGTGAGGGGCTGCCCTTGGGTGGGACCTGGCTCTGTACCCCCAGGGCTGCACACCTGCCCGTGGGACTCAGAGGCAGAGGGGTTTGCTGGGCACCTCAGCAGCCCAGGCAGGTACAGTCGTGACCTCTTGGGAGACCAGCAGCTACCAGGCACTTTTTGCCCAGGTGGCAACCCAACCTCAGACCATTTAATTAGTCATCTCTCCCCTGCCCCTTCCTCCTGGCTCAGGGACACAGGGACCGCCAGGGGTGTTGTAGGCCCACGAGGGGTGGGCAGGAGGGACAATGGGCAGCTGGGCCCCTGCTGGGCCTCGCTTCCTGGGGCTTGGGTGGGTCTGCCTGCCCGGCCCGGTCTGCCCTCTAATATTCCCAGTGGAGACACCCCGCCCCCAACAGGATGTGCGGCTGGCGTGTCTGCCCCTCCAGCCTGCCCGAGGATAAATCAGGGGAAGTCATTAACCAAACTCAGGGCCCAGCAGAACAATGGGATGTGCTAAGTTTAGCTGTGAACTCAACCAGGGCACAGATTTCACCAACCAGGGGTGTCCAGGCGGGAAAGGCAGACAAACAATGCCCGTGCAGGCTCCGGAGGCAGGCTCGGGAGGCCCCAGGACCCTCCGGGTGGTGGGGGGAGGCCTGGGGCAGTGGCCTGCAGCTGAGGGGGGGCCTGGGCTCCTTGAAGGGAGGACAGGTGAGACACCAGGAAGACTCTGAACTGGGCTGTGTCCACCCCCCAGGAGGACACGGACAGGAGGGCAGGCAGGAGGGCCTGCAGGCTGGTAGGGCTGAGTCCAGGGTCCAGGCTTTGGTACTCTGCAGGGGTCCCCCTGCAGACTCCTGCCCAGCTCCCTGAGGAGAGCCTGGTGCCCTCTGCTCTTGGGGAGGTGCACACTCCTGCCCCTCTGCCTGCAGCTGTCCTCTCTGGACTTCACAGTTCGTCAGGCTCAGGTATCACCTAGGAGGACCAGCTTCTACCCTGAGCCACCTGGGCTGCTCACCTCTTCCCCTCTGTTCAAATTCTGGGCTCTCTCCCAGCCTGCCAGTGCACACTCCCGCCCTCCTGGAGCGCCAGGTCTTGGGTCAGTGGCCCCCTGAGGGTAGGGCTCCTATGGTACAAGGCCCCTGGACAGCCTTGCTGGCCTGCACTGTGAGGACCCCCTTCTCATCCTCTCCATCCCTGCAGGATCCTCTGCCTTTGAAAGGTGAGGGTGCTGGCCCCGAGCCTGCCCAGCTGCCCGCCTGGGTTTTACCTGGGGGTGAAACAGCAGCGGGGACGGCCTCAGGTACTTCTCCTTCAGGACACCCACGGGGTCCGTCACCTTCCGCTTTTCTACCCTGCTGGACAGCAACACAGAGGATTACGTGCCCCACTGAGCCACCTGCTCTGCAGAAGCACATCTGTGCCCGCTGGCACGGTGTGGGGCTCACCACAGCTTCCTTCTGGCTCTTACTGCCTTCTTGGTGGTGGGGGGGGGGTCCTGGCTCACCTACTCACCTGCCTGGACCCCCAGCCCACCTCCTACCCAAATACTCAATTCCCTCCCATGCTCCCGTCACCTCCATGCTCCCCTAGGTCACCCCTAACAACCTCAGCTGCAGGCTCCTGGGCGTGTCATGGGGGCTTGGTGCAGGGGCCAGAAACTTCTCTGAAGGCCCTGGGCACCAGCCCCCTTGCCCACTGGCCAGGGCCACCAGCTCCTATCCACTGGCCATGGCCATAAGCCCTGCCCACTGGATGGGCCAGCCTGGGTGGGAGGCTGCTTTGTCCAGGCACAGAGCCCACCCGCAGCACAGTGTGGCTCACTCACTCCTGAAGGCCCAGGGCCCAGCTTCCTCTCCTGCCTGGACGTTGGCATGGGGTGCCTGCCCATTTTTGCTAATGAATGTGGTGACTGTGGGCTTTTGCCCAGGCAGGGCTCTATCTGAGACTCTGGATGGCTGCTGGAGACTGCAATTCTAGAACCTTCTCCAAAGGCTGGTGACACTCTGTTAGATAGGCCTCTCCCAGGTGACCCGTTGGTCATGGGGGCCTCCACTGCTGCCTCCTTTAGCCGACGCCTCCCAGCAGCAGGCTGCCCGATCTCCCTGCCCCATCCCCATTGAGGGCTGCTGTGAGCCTCCCAGTGCCACGGCATTGGCCAAACCCAGCCTGACCACGTGCCCTCTGAAGACCCCTGGGATAGGCCATGTATGATTTATCTGTGGGGACCCCCCGCCCCCCGGGGCCCTGGTCCACACTCCAACTCCACCAAGGGCAGTCTATGCTGCTCTGTGCCCCAGTGGACCAGAACAGGCCAGGCCAGTGACAGCAGAGAGAGGGGAAGGCAGCACAGCCAGCCCTGGCCAGATCCCAGGCACAGGCGTTCCCACCAGGGACCCAGGGAGACCACCAGGGGAGGGCCTTGGAGACCCTCGAGATGGCTGGGGAAAAGCTTTGCCAGAGGTCGGGGCAGACGGCAAGGCTGTGGCCCCGCAGGAGAGGCAGGCTGTGCAGGGCCTCCTGGGACACCCGTGCTCTGGGCCGGTGGCACCTGCAGAGGATGGGACCTGGGAGGGGAAGGGCTTGCTGGGAGGGACGAGCTGTCAGGACGAGTGGGCGCTTCTCTCTGACCTTCAGCCCAAGGTCAGTGCCCCCAGAGGGGCTGACACCCTGCCCAGCAAACTCAGATGCTGCTGTCCTCCTATGCCTTTCCCTGACACCCGGCTCCCAGATGACCACTGCAGTGGACATGCACACAGCCAAGGTGCTGTGGGTGTCCCGTGGGCACAAAGCCCAGCAGGATGGGTGCAGCCACTGTGCGGATGCAGGGAGGCAGAGGGCTGGAGGGGCAGCAGCCAGGGAGGATGCTTACACTCCTCTGCCCAGGGATGGAGGACCAGGGGTCCCCCACAGGGGATGGCCAGGGGAAGCTTGGGAGTCTTGCTCATGTCGTGCTGAGTACCCAGGAGCAGAAGGGGCCGGGATGCTGAGGGACCTCTCCCCGAGCCTGGCGTGCTCTTGGCAGCTGGGCCCTGTGCCTTCACACACCACGTCTACCCAGGTTGTACCTGGGGTGGGTAGGAGGGGACCCACCTCAGTCCCTGGCTGGTGTTCCCTAAGTGGACAACCTCTTCCCTGCCTTCTGTCCTTAGGGATGCCCAGGCAGCCCCGTGAGCAGCCTGGACCCTGATGGCCAAGGATAAGAGTTCAGACACGTCCAGCCCCAGAGCACCTCCACCAGGAGCCCATGTAGGGGCGTGTACGTGTGATCGTGCTAGTGTGTGAGCGTGTGACATGTGGGAGCACACGAGAGTGTGGGCATGGAGGTATGTGGTTGTGTGAGTTCATGTGAGCATGTGCGTCTATGTGTGATGGTGTGTGTGTGATAGTGTGTGTGTGAGTGTGCATGTCGGTGTGTATCTGTGAGGTGCGAATGAATGTCTAGGTGAGCATGATTTGTGTATGTGAACGTGTACGTATGTGTGCGCATGCACATGGGTGTGAATGTACGGATGTATGACTAGGGTGAGTGTGTGTATGTGTGTGAGTGTACATGGATGTGTACATGTGTGCATATGTACATACGACTGTGTATGTGTGGGCATGTGCATGGGTGTAGGTGTCTGTGTATGTTTACGAACGTAGGTGTGCACAGGTGTGCATATGTACATGGGTGTGTATGTGTGAGGGCCCTGTGGTCCTCACAGTTCCGCCTCCCAGGCTGCCCATGGCCCCCGCAGCTTCCAGGGAAGCCCAGGCCCTAAGCCCTAAACCAGTGGTGTGGAGGGAGGGGTGTCTGGAGGGGAAGGGCAGAGGACGAGAGAGAGGCCAGGGAGGCTCAGGCAGACCACCCTGTCCCTCTGCTCCAGCCCTGGGGTCCCCCCAGAAGGCTCGTCACCCGTCTGGGTCCTATGCACACCAAGGTGGCCTGTGAAGGTCCTGGGATCCTACTTAACTATTATTATTTTTCCAAGATTGAGGTCCTTTGTACATACTTGCCTATGTGGCCAATGTAACTGTCACGGCAGGTGCCACCCTGGACTCCCTGACAGCCAGGACACCCTAGAGAAAGTGAGGCACTGCGTAGAGGATGGGCCTCCCCAGTCTTACGAGCCCCTAATCAACTGGCAAGCGCTGCCCTGGCCTGGTGCTGGCCACCTGTGCCCTGGAAGCAGGGCTGCTGCCTCGACCCTCCCTGCTGAGCCTCTGGCCCGTCCCATGCAGCCTGTGGACGGGCCTCTTCCAAGCAACACAAGGGGCACATTCCACGATCCTGCCACGAGGGTGCTGGCACCCCGCACACAGTAGGAGCTGGCTGCAGACGCGGCTTGGTCTGGGTGGAAGCGGCCTCGGCCCCAGCCCTGAAAGCAGCTCTCTGGCCTCCGCCCTCTGACATCACTTGTTCTCATCTTTGTCTTCCTAGATCCCCAAGCACAGCAGGTGAGACCTCCTCACCCAAGTATAAGCCGTCCTCTGTCCCCCCCTGGGGCTGAACTGCGGGGCCAGCAGACACGGCCTTCAGAAGGGGCCGCCGTCCGCTCCCTGCAGCTTGAGCACACAGGCTTCCAAGGCCTGGGCTGGCCCTGGTGCTCAGCCTCTGCTGGGGGCACCCGCTGGGGGCAGCCCCTGGGGTCTCCCTTCATGGCGAGGATGGTGGTGCAAGCTGGCAGGGTAGGACCCCTGCCAGGGAACCTGGTCCCGCTTTCCCTGTGGACCCCTCCTAGGGAGGGGCAAAGCCTGCCCACTGGCTGGGGAATGGGACTCAGCCGGCCTCTTGCTGGGAGGACATCAGAGAGATGGGACACTGACGTCCTGCAGACCCTCTTGAACTTCCCTATCCTCTCCCTCGTCCCCTCTGGGGACCAACAGTTCCCTCTGTGGTTTCTCCCAGGCCACCAAAATGCCCCTTAGAGTGGCTTCAAGAGTGGGGTGGGACCACAGGGGCAGCCTTGGGGATGTGGAGCCTCAGGGAGGTGGACAGAGAGCTCAGAGCCAGTGTAGGCCCCTCTGACCTTTTCCGGAACAGAGATTTGGTCCAGGAAAGACAGCTGGACACAGGGAGGTGTGGACACTGATGATGGCAGTACTCAGGAGGGGCTCAAGGTGGGGCAGAGGACATCTGACTTGCGGTCAGTGCAAGGGAGCCACACGTGTCCAGGAGGCCCCACCCCGGCCCACTGACCCTTGGAGTGGCCAAGCCAGATGCCCCTCCAGAGGGGTACGGAGCCCCAGGAGCTGAGGCCCCTCCCTGAAGCCCACAGAGGCAGAGAACCTTGGGCGGACGTGGCCAGCTCCTGCGGCGTGGGCTCCGGGGCAAGAGGAGGTGAGGACGGGGCATGTTAATACCTGTAAATGGGGTCCATGAAGAAGGGAGAGGGCTTGGCGTAGTGCAGGGAGGGCTGCTGGGGCAGTTGCGCTGGGCACACCTTGGGCAGCCCCTCGCCGGCCCCTGGCTTCCGCTCCCCGTAGATGTGGTTCTTCCGGGGCTCCCGGCCCGCTCCGTTCTGGCTGGCGCGGGCCCGGCTGCCGATGCTCAAGTCCAGTGGCTGCTCCTCGCTGGACGCGGGTGCCGGGGGCACCTTGGGCGCGGGCAGGATGGGCTTCGCCTCTTTTGGTTTGGTGGTGAGGTCAAAGGGGCACTCGGCACTGGGGCCGCCCACCTTGAGTGTGTCCCGGGGCGACTTTGGCTCGGCCTTGACCAGCAGGTTGTGGGCGAGGGCGCGGTCCGTGAAGGGGTATAGGGAGTGGGGGAAGTCGGGCAGGAACTGGAAGGGGAACACCGAGTGGTAGGGCAGCGCGCCCAGCTTCTTCTCCTGCATGCCCATGAAGCCCGGGCCAAAGTACTTCTCCGCGATGGACGCGATGGCTTTGATGGAGTCGCCGGCGGCGCCCGAGGCGGTCAGCAGCTGCTCCTCGGGCGGTGGGAAGAAGGAGTGCTGTGAGTAGAAGACGGGCACCTCGGCCCCACTGTGGGTGGACCCCGGGGGCACCGAGCCGCCGCCAAACTTGGGCTTGCCCTTGTCCTTGCCCTTGTCTCGGTCGCTGTCCACGTCGCTGTCCAGGTCCGAGCCAGTCCCCGTCGTGGTGTCCAGGTCAGTCCCCGTGGTGGTGTTGATGTCCTCAAAGTCGCTGCCATCGGACATGTCGGGGCTCCTGGTCTTGAGCTTCTCCACGTACGTGTCCTCCAGGCGGCTCTCCAACTTCTCCTCGGGCCCTGTGGCCGCCATGGCGCCCTGGCCGCTGTTGCTGACCGCGGAGATGAGGGGCAGTGCTGGGTTCCCCAAGGGGCTGGGGAGCTTGGCGTCCTGTGTGTGGTTCAGGGGGCTCTTGAGCAACGGTGTGGGAGGTAGCAGAGGCGGCCGGGGGTACAAGGACGGAGGGAAGATGCCCGGGAAGCCCGGCGTGAGTGCAGGGAAGGCCGGGGGGCCCGTGGAGAAGGGCAGGCTCCCAGGGTGGGGCCTGGAGGGGAAGTACTCGTTGAAGCCCAGGCCAGTGTGGTTGAGGTTGGGGGAGGGCTTTGCCTTGTCCATCAGGGGGCTGGGGGTCAAGGGCAGGCCTGGGGCGAAGAGGCCGCCCGGCGTGTAATGGCTCTTGCCCTCGCAGAAGCGCCGGTGCTTGTTCAGGGAGGAGGTAGTGCTGAACATCTGCCCACAGTCCTTGCACTTGATCTGCGTGCGGCAGTCCGCGTGCATGCGCTTGTGCCGGCACAGGTTGGAGAACTGCGTGTAGGACTTGTGGCAGACCTCACCTGGAACATCAGCAGAGAGCAGACACAGGCCGTGTGAAATTAAGGGGACCCGCACCTCGAGGGGACCAGCTGTGCGGGCGAGTGGGCCTGTGTGTGTGTGTGTGTGTGCGCCTCTTCGTGTGTGTGCTACGAATCTACAACACGCCATGTCTCATGCGTGTACAGAGCCTGTGCTCCCCTGTCTGTGTGTACTATAGGGAAGATGTGCACGTACAAACGCGTGTGCCTGTCTGTGCACAGGCGTCCCACCCTGGGGCTGTCTCCGGGGGGAGGGAGAGCCAGCCCAGGCCTGGCCGAGGGCCCGCAGCAGGGCTAGGCCCCCTCAGCTGGCTGCTGCAGGTGCCTGGGCTCCACAGCCACCCACTTCCTCACGGCTCCAGACACGGCTGTCCCCACGGGTGAGAGCAAACCCTGACCGCTCAGCTCTCTCCCACCTCCTGAGGCTCAAGTGCCCCTGGCTCAGGGGTCCTGTGAGCTGGCTCAGCGCAGCACCTGCTCGTCTCCCTCTTGCCTTTCTAACAAGAAAGTGAGGAGCACACGCAAGCACGGGTGTCCACGGGACAGCCTGCTTCCTAATCACGGAAACAATGGCTCCTCTCCCTCGTCGGGCAGGGTGTGGACGCAGGCCCACTCACACGTCCCCCCACTCGCCCTCGTGGTCACCGGCTCACAAACCCTCACTGCACACGCCCGCCCTCTCCAGGACGGTGCTCTTCTGGAACGTGCTCGCCAGGAGCCGCCCACTTCCACGCGCCTTCTCGCCTCCCCCTTCCCCCCTCTCCCTCAGGCACCCACACGGCACACTCCAGCTCCCCAGTGGCACAGACATCACCTCGGTTTCTGAGCTGGCGGGGGCTGGGGGCTTCCAGGTGTCGGGTGGGCTCTGGGCGTGCACACAGGTTTCACCCAGTGGGTGACACGGCGTCCGTGTGTACTCAGTGCCCGTGCCCTCACTGTCCTCCAAGTGACCCACGTGGACTTCCCCACTTCCTTGCCGTTTCCCATCCAAACCTGAAGCCCTCTGAGGGGCTCCGAGCGTGCTGCCCGGCTCTGGCCTTCGCCCCGTCTGGGGGCCGTGCCCCACATCAACCTGGGTCCAGACTCAATCTTGAGAGCTGGATTGCTTTTGCCAGAAGCCAAGGCACAGAGGGGGCCTGGACACCGATGAGGACATGGGTCATCACCCTGGGGTAGGCCCACCCTGCGGGGAGCCTGTGCCATGCGGGGGAACCGTGGGCTCAGCCCGCCCAGCAGGGGCAGCCTGGAACTCACGCCCTTCACGGGACCCAGTGGGCTTCATAAAGCCGGTTTGCACGTCCCGAGGACCACGGTGCGCCCCCAGTGGGCTCTGCCGTGAGGCTGCACCAGTCCTGGAAGCCGTCACCTCACGCCAACACGCACACCCGCCCACAGGGCCTCGCTCTCCTCCTCCGTCACTAGGCCTGATCTGGGTGTCATGATAACGTGGGGGACAGTGCGCAGACAGGTGACACAGCTCAGCCAGAGGTCTGCGAGGGGTGACAGCCTGACGTGTGCGTGTGAGACGACCGTGCGAGGCAGGCGTGTGCGAGATGCGCGAGGCATACGTGCTTGTGTGTGTGAGGTGACTGTACAAGGCACGTGTGTGGGAGATGATCCTGCACCACGCATGTTGTGTGTCGGTGACTGCATGGGGCAGGCGTGTACTTGGACACACATGTGTGTGTGTGTGTGAGATGATCCTGCACTACGCACTTGTGTGTTGGTGACTGCAGGGGCAGGCATGTGCTTGGGAACGCACAAAGTGTTCGAGTGTGTGACTGCACGAGGCGTGAGGACTAGGCCTGCTGTGACAATGACGATGGCACACGGGGACATGGCCTCTCTGTGGCTGAACTCAAAGGCCCTGTGCAGGCCCACAGCCTGTAGGACTGGTCCCTGGTGACAGACATCTGCCCCCTGTCCCCCAGCCCTGAGCCTCTCAGCAGGCACCCAGGCCAGTGCTCCTCACCACTGTACTGGGCACCTCCCAACAAAGGTGCAGGGGCAGTGCCCACCCAGCACCAGCTCGGCCTCCCTGAGGCTCTAGCCCTGCACTGCTGTCTGTCACCTCGTCTCCTCCCACTAGCATGTGAACACGAGGACAACAGGACCGGGCACCTGGGAGCCAGGCCTGCCCAGTGGCTCTGGAGGACACTGCTCCATGGGCTGGCCCCACCCGGCTGCACTCTGTAGCTCAGCCAGTGCTGGGAGCAGAGGGGCGGGGAGGAACCGAGGTCCTTGCTGCCCCCCCCACCTACCTGCAGCCACTGGAGGAAGCACAAAGGGGGGCCATGCAGGAGGGGGGCGGGGAGCAGGGTGGAGCGAGCGGGCAGTTCTAGTGGCCCCTGAGGGCTGCCAGGACCCAGCCACTAGGCAGAAGCCTCGGGACTGGCTGGGAGGGATTTCTGCCCCGCAGCATGGGCCGACAGGCAGGCGCAGGCGGGCGCGGGCGGCAGGCGGGCACTCACATATGAAGGGCTTGACGGTGCTGTGGATGTGCTTGTGCTGCTTGAGGCCAGAGGACGTGGCGAAGGTCTTGCCGCAGTCGGGGCAGGCGTGGGCCCGGGCGCCCACGTGCTGCGAGCGGATGTGCCGCTGCAGGTTGCTGGGGTCCGTGAACACCTGGGAGAGACGCTCTGCTGGAGGGTCCAGCCAGAAAGGCAGGGCCCTGCCTCCCTCTGGCGCTGCCCTCCCTGCCCGAGCTGGCCGGGGCAGCTGCTGGGGGCCACCGGGGAGCCGCAGAGCCTTTGGGCTTGGGTTCAACAGTCACTCCTGGGGACATGGGGGCCATCAGGCCACACGTGATCCCCACAGAGAGTGTCTCCGCTGAAGTACATTGACCCTGAGGGCTGGCACCAGGGAGGCCACCCTCGCCAGCCTCTTCCTTTGGGTTGGCAGGGGCATAAGGGCCTCCCTGGAGAGGACGTGGGTTCTGGTTGGGCCCTGTTCCTCCTGAGTTGTGCGATAGGGTCTCTGACTTCCTGTCCTCCCCAGGAATGAGGAAGGACCACAGTGGCCCTGGGGCCTCTAACCTAAGCTACTCTTGCTACCCTGGGCATTTTCACAGGACGGCGGAGGGAGCTGGGATCGGGGCCAGGCTGGCGGGACTGGCACGGTACCTTCACGCAGTTTTCACATTCAAAGCGCTTGCCACTGTCATGGGACATCTGGTGGCGGATGAGGTTGGACTTCCAGTTGAAGGCCTTGGGACACTGGTCACACTTGTATTCCCGCTCCTCTGTGTGGACGATCATGTGCTGCTCCAAGCTGTGGACAGGGGTCAGAGTCACTGGTGCCCTCTGCCTTCCCCTCCCGCTGCATCCTCTGGGGGTTGCCCATGGGCAGACACAGCTCTCCCTTGTGTCAGGAGGAAGCCGGTACCTACCCAGAGCTCAGTCCTTCATCCAAGGCCACCCCCAGTCAGCCAGGGGCAGGGCGGGACCCCAGGTCCCACGTCCTGGCCACCCTTCTGGGAAATCCCAACTTTGGACTAAACTTGGGCCGAGGGAAAAAGGAGTCACGGAGGTTGGACGCTTCCATGACGTGGGGCTGGGCAGGAACCGGGCTGCCCCTTGCAGTGGCCTGCCACCCAGGAGGCAGCAGGAGTGGCAGAGGGTCTGCAAGGGTGACGCTCTTGGGCGGGGACAGCAGCTGCTTGCAGGGTCCTGCCCCTCCCAGCTGAGCCAACAGCCTCTGACCCCTCCTCTCGGGGGACCCCCGCCTCCCCTCCTGTCCCCGGGATATCCGTTAATCTTCATGAGCAAAGCAGTAATACATCACGGCCCGCTAATTACGGGGCCCAGCCATCCATTTAGATCAGGAACGCCTGCTCCTCCGGCACCCGGAGATTGTATCTTTTGCCTGTTGTTAATTGTGATTTATGTGTTTATGTAAAGAAAACAGGGACCCTCTTTAGCGCGCTCTGTGGCGGCCTCTGCCGGGATTCGCCCACACGCTCATTTCTTAGTCGTCTGGGTGGAGGGTCTGCATCCCAGGGGGCTGGGTCTGGACGGGCTCTAAATCCCATCACAGGCCGCTAGTGGCCCGATGGTTGCTCACTGTGCAGGGCGGGCCTGGCGGGAGCCCTCCCAGGTGGGAGAGGCCCGAGCCACAGCGGCTGGTTCCTGGAGCTCTGGGACTGGGTGTCCTGCTTCCCCACAGAGCCCGGTGCTATCTGTCCTTGGAATTTCATGTAGGTCTCCAAGGCCCCATCGTAGGGTCTTGACTCCTGCCCAGCCTCAGGGTGGAGGAGGGCCAGTGGACCTGGTGCTCTGATGTCCTTCTCGGGCAGGTGGCTGCCACCTGAGGGGAGCAGAGCCTGGGGTCTGGGGTAGAAGGGGTTCTTGATGATGCCTTCCTGGGCCTGAGGAGGGGTCCAGGGGAGGCTGCCCATGTAGTCCTTGGCAGTGGGCACTGTGGCCCCTGGCATCAACTGGGGCTAGAGCGCAGCATGCCCAGGGCCTGCCCACAGTCCTGACCCTTGCCAGGCGGTCTCCACAACTCAGGCCTGCAGCCGGCAGGGGCAGTGGCCTCCCTGTCAGGGATGAGCAGGTCTTTCTGGGGCTCAGACTTTCTGGTGGGAATGGGGCGACACCAAGGCTCCGGCACGGGCCGCTGGTGCGCCTGCTCTGTCCCCGCGTTGTACAGGGGCCTGGTGCCCGCCTGGCCCTGGTGCCCGCCTGGCCCTGGTGCCCGCCTGCCCCTGGTGACCGCCTGGCGGGGGGTGGCACCTGTACTTGGTGGGGAACATCCGCTCGCAGTCCTTGCACTCGTGGGAGGGGTCGCTGCCCCCGCCACCGAGGCCCTCGGGCTTGAGCCCCTCCCCCAGGCCCTGGTAGACGGCAGTCCCCGCAGAGCCGCAGGCGTATTTCTTGTGGCGCCGCAGGTCCACCTTGCACGGGAAGAGCTCGTCACACTCGTCACAGCGGAACGTGGGCTCCTCTGCAAGACAGGACAGGAGGTGGCAGCAGAGCCAGAGCCCCCCTGTCTGGCTCTCCTCTGCCCCCATCCTGGAGCCAGGGTCCCCGGGGCCTGGGAACCACAGGGACGGAAGACCCCGGCTCTGCCTCCTGGGAAACACTGAGCCGCACGAGGGCCCTGGCCGTGCCTCAGGCAGCCACTGTGGGCGAGAGGGGGCTCTGCCTGGGAGCCACAAGGAAGCCAGGCCAAGGCTTTGTTTATGAATCAGGGGAAGAGACGACAGAGCGCCAATGCGTATAATAAATTATTGTCATCAAGGTCAAACAAATTAAAAGGGGGGCAGCTATTATTAAGTTTATGAGCAGCATCCTGACCACGGTGCCAAGCCAAACAATCAGGCTGGAGCTGTCACCCCGCGGGGGTGAGTCTGGGCCCCCTCCTGCCTCCCCTGCCTGCACTGCTGGAGGACAGCTTCCACCCAGAGCCTGTGTCCCCACCCAGGAACCCTGCTTGCCACCTGGCTGGAGAGAGAACACCTGCTCTGACCTCTCACAGTAGCACAGCACATTCGTGTGCTTGTGGGCACGTATGGGTGTGCAGACACATGCTTGTGCATGGTATGTGCAGTTGCATGTGATGTATTTGCAGGAGTCTGACCAGCCCAGCACAACTGTACCATGTTTGTGCATCTTTGTGTGAACATGTGTGCATGTCTGTGTATTTGCACCCACACTCATGAACATGCATTTGTGTTTACATGCACATGTGTGTACGTGAACATGTGTTCATGGGTTTCTAGGCAACTGTGTATGCAAATATTTGTGTGCTGGCATATTTCCAAGCTTGCACATGTGTAGTATGCATGTACTGTGCAAATGTGCCTGCATTTGGGGTATGTACATGTTTGTATCCATCTTTGTGTGTCCACGTGTGCACACTTTGCATGTGTGCATGTGTTTTGGTGGGTCATGCATGCATGTTGTGTTGTCACTTGTGAGCACATAACTGTGTCATGTGTTACGTAGGCACATACTTATGTGCACATGTATGCTTTGAGTGTGCGCATCGCATGTGCACGTGTGCAGTGCATCCACATGTATTGTGAATGCATGAACACGTGTGCACATGTTCAGATGTGTGGATGTGTGTCAGGGGTTGCGTGTGCTCATGTGAACGTGTGGGTGTGCACGTGCCCAGCCTGGGCAGAGCCTCCGTGAACTGGGCTGACTGAGAAGGCTGGAGCTGCAGGGTACCGAGGCAGGAGAGATGGGGACAAAGGAGAGACAGCTATGACCAGGGGCCATCTCCAAGTCCTGGAGGAGGCGAGATGCTCTGCAGCCTGGGCATTGTGATAGCCATGGGCAGGGGCACCTCCTGATACTGGAGGCTTCCCTGAGCCCAAGGGTAGAGGCCTGGGCTGCACTGCCACCCCTAATGGTGGGAACCCAGTGCCACCTTGAGTCCCTAAGATGCTGCTGCTGAGCCCACAGGGCGACACCTACAGGACACCAGTGCTGCCCACCAGCTGTGACTCCTGGCCAAATCTTTGGAAAGGGGCTAATATCTGTGTGGCAAGGAAGGGCTGCCAGGCCAAAAGAGGGCCTTGGGCCTGCGTGGGTTTGGGGCCTCCTGGCAGATGCCACTTCTAGTTCAGATAACCCAGTTTCACCAGGAGTTAGGTGTCCTGGCCCTGCTGACTCATCTGAGACTGTGGCCAACAAGGAACTTGCTTGGGAGGACGAGACCACAGAGAAAGAAAGCCTCACCCCATGCAGACCCTCACCCACACAGCCCTGCTGGGCCACACTGGGCCACAGGACTGCTCTGCAGCCTCATGCTGGACACTGGGCACCCAAGTCTCTATCCCAGCATCTGTAGGGGAGGCCACCTGGGATCATTCCTCGACAGATGCAGAGCCAGAAAAACCCTCCTAGGCCCTGGACTCATCCTTGGGTGCCAGGGTGTGACCCCCAATGGGAACCTCAGAGTGAGGAGGGGGAGGAGGAGGGCAAAGGTGACTCACATTACAGAAATAGTCACCCTCCAGGTCTACACGATGGCTTTAATATAACCCAGTGTGCAGTATCTTTTCAAGAGGTGTTTGCTGTGAACATTATGTAAACAGTGATGTTCACACGGGAGGTTCCCTGGGCACCTGTGGGGCAGGCGCTGTCCTAAGAGCCTCATGGGATTCATGTATTCGAGCCTTGCACTAACCCGAGCGCCATGGGTGCTGTTTGTGTGTCCCACTTTGTCACAGAATAGATGAGGGATACCACCAGCATCAGAACTAAGTTACCATTTTTATGATGCTTCTCTAGTCCCCCAGCCAAAAAGAAGCACAACTGCAGAAGCTGAGGTTTAAAAACAAAGACAAGAAGAAGTGCCACCTCCACTCACCCATCCTGCTGACCAACTCATTTTTCCATTTTTGATTTGAAATTTGGATTTAAAATAAAAATCTGGGGGGCTAGGGGTGTAGCTCAGGGGCAGAGCACGTGAGCATGTGTACGGTTCTGGGTTCAATCCCCAGTCCTACAGAAGCAAACAAGACACCGTGCAACAGAATCAGCAGGGGACTTGACCGGTTTAAAATGAAAGTCCAGATTCTGATTCTGGTGGTGTCCGAGGGCACACTGGAGGCAGTGCAGTGGGCCATGGTGACACACGGTGTTCCATCGTCCTTGGCCCCATTCTTCTGCAAACTCCCGTGTCCGCCCTGGAAGACACAGCAGAGCCTCACCAGCCCATGTATGTGGTGTGGACGGGCCCTTCGGCTTCCCGCAGGCAGGGGAGGCGGGATCCGAGTGCACACGGGTTTCCCTTCAGCAGCAACAGAAACCCCATTTTAAAGAAGTGCTAAAAGTGTGTGCGACACCCTGACGCGTGTCCTGTGGCAACCCATGGTGTTGTGTGTCTGTCTCACATTGTACGAACACACAGTGTCCTCTGGACCTTCCCTGGAGAGGGGGCAGTGCGTTATTATGAGCCTCTCTAGATGGAAAAGCGCATTTGAATACAAAGGACTTTATTTTCTCCCAAGACCAAGAAAGTTCTCATGGGAAAGAATTCTTTTTGACAAGTGTCTAAAGAAAATGAAAGGTCGCTAGACCTGGGAATCTGAACGTGGTCAGCAAACCAAGCTCCCTTTCAACCTCTCACCTGATGTGGTCCCCAGCCAAGCCCTGCTCTCCCAAAAGCACAAAAGAGAATGATTGGAAACCGAGCTCTCTTCAACTAACTGCAGTGGAGGGTCTTGGGCTGAGGTAGACAGTCTAACTTCTACCCAAACCAAGCCACTCGGGCCAAGCCTGTGTCTTGCCCATCAAACCTGCACCTCCTTGTCTAGCTCAAGTTCCATCAGCAACTTTCACGGCAGAGCAGGAACATAACAGAAAAATAAATCAGTGCCTAATGGCTTCGAGAACGGAGGGGTTCACAATTACACGGCATCCACACGCTAATCTACGACTCCAGCCTCGAAAGAGCTCGAGAGCTGACTCCAAATTCCTGCAGTGATAAGGGGTCTCTGCATTTAGCCAGTCTGGCATAAAAGAGTTTTTATGATAATTATCTTAGTGAGGAACGTTTTTGCATTTTCTTTCTGCTGGATTCAGAGTTTAAGTGGGGGTGGGGAGTGGCTTTTGGGGCGGCAAAGAAGCGACCTTGACAGCAGAGGGTGGAAAAGTCAAATATTTGATGTTGGACTATTGTGTGTGGAAAGCAATTAGCCCACAGACGTTTGATAGATTATTAGGAAAATGTAGACTCAAGTTATTTAATATCGGGGGTTGGAGGCAGGTGGGGAACAGGAATCAAGGTTTTTAAAAAACCTTTGGAAGAAAGAGATTTCATTGTACAAATGAAATTCCGGAGTCGAGTGCTCTCCTTAAGTTAAGTAGATTTATCTCCCGGAGCTCTCATGCAACATCTAAGATTCACAGGTCTTTTCAACAATTATTTTAGGGAAAATGAGACCTCCCTCTTGCTACTCAAATCTTGCAGATTTATTTTTCTTTTCTCAACGGCCTAATTAAAACCAAACTTTAGAGGAGAGCACAGACAGCACCCGGCTGGCAAAACTGTCCTCTGTGGCGATTTCCTTTCTGCCGAGTCAGGGACAGAGACTGCTGCCCCATAGAGGGGGGGACTCCGATTGCTGGGCCAGGCATGGGTTGAGGGGTAAACTAAGGCAGTCTTGGGGGTCTGGTCCTAAAGCCTTCCTGCTAATTCCAGCTGCCTGGCCAGCCACACGGCTCCGTCACCGGGAAGTCAGGGGGCTCCTTGGAGGAACTCGGGGTTAATGGCATTAATCATTAAACCTTGGTATGTTTGCAGGGGAGGGAGAGGAAGCAGGGAGGAGGAGCCCAACCTCCCTCCTTTCTCTGGCGTGAGCAGGAATCGCTAGTTCTGGAAACAGCTAGACAGAGAGAAGGCCTTTCTGTCCACTGGTGTGGTCTCATCCAAAAAGAAGCTGCTGAACATCTGTTTAGCAAAGCCACTCAGGGCCACCGACCCGTGCTCACAGGCCGTGTGGGCCCCCCTCAAACCACTAGCCCAGGAGCCCCGGCTGCTCAGCACAAGGAAGGAATGCCAGCCTGGGCTCTGGAACCACGTCTGTGGGAGCTGGCTTCTCCTCGAGGGGTGCAGACAGACAGAAAGGGGCACTGGCTGGTCACATCCTAAGGGACAGGTACTCTGATGACAGAGAGGGAAGGAGAGCAGAGAGGTTGCCCAGGCCTGCAGGGAGGAGCAGAAGACCCACTCCACCCTCGAGTTGTCCTCCCACCCAGTAAAGGCTCCCAACTCTCCTGAACTTCAAACTGCGAGTGAACATCACTTCTAAAGACCCATATGTAGCCATCTCCCTCTTATCTGAGACGACAGGAAGCCCCAAAGTGAGCAGGGACAGCCTTCCAAGTCACAAAATAGGCTATGATTTTTTTTGGGGGTGGGAAAACTTATAATAGAAATAATATTAATAGAGCTTTACAAATCACTATAGTCAGAACTCGGCAGGCTACGATGGCCCACACTGTCCTAGCCCTTCTCACATTTGGGGTGAGACTCCGAGGTCCCAGGGAAGGAGGGAGGAAGCCCCCAGGCTGAGGGGTCCAGCAGCACTACATCAGCTGACCTGGGGTCTGCAAACACTGGACACTGCATTGCCAGAAGCCCAGCCCCCCAGCACGTGGTGTGACGTGAAGAGACACCTGGTACCTCCTGCGAGGGGTGGGGCCCAGGTGGCGGCCCAGTGGGGTCTTACCATCCAGGCTGGGTGGCACCGCGCCAAGGGAGTAGGCACTTTCCTTCACGTGTACCAACAGCTCCTCACCCGGCTCAATGTCCTTAATGACTTTATAATAAATCTAGAATGAAGAGACCAGAGAGAAGGGTAAGCATGGGCACTGCCGCTATCCGCAGAGCTCCGTGCACACTCAGCCCCACAGGCTGCAGAGGTCGCTGTGGGGAGGCTGGCCCACAGGCCACTTGACCTGGCTTCTAATTGCTGCTAAGAGGTTTCCCTCAGGAGTTGAGCAGCGTGTGCACAAAAGGAATGGAGTCCGTTTTAATTTGTTTCATCCTGTTTTGGGATATTGATAGAAGAGGGTGAAAAATTAAAGAGGTGAGGGTCAGTGTCAAGTCCCCAGTCAGGAGGTCTCCTGGAAACCCCCAGACTGGAGCGATTCTCACTGGGAGCAGGGTTTTGGATCCCTTCTGTGTCCTTTGTGGGTAGAAGCGAGAGGCCCCGTGCTGCAGAGACAAAACTGAGCACCAGCTGGCCACCAGGGGCTCAGAGTGCAGCGTGAATCTGGTTGTTTTTGAAGGTGGCCGAGAGCAGGCACAGGCTGTGGGTGAGGACACTGCCTGAAATTCCCACAGGAGTGATGCACCCCAGAGTCACGGAGGCTGCGTGTGGGAGGATGGAGGACCTGCCATAGCTTAATGCCCAGCACTTGGCAGTGGGCTGGAGATGGGGGTGCCCTGAGAACACAGTGGGGGTGCAGGACAGATTGTACAGCCTGAGCGAGCACTGGGGTCGAGGGGAACCACATCTGGAATGTCTTGCCCAGCAGCTCTGACCTGGGCGATGTCTCCTGAGAAAAGTGGTCTTCTCTTGGCAGTGGTGAAGGCAAAGGGTCAGAGGAAGAAACCTCTAGCAATTTAGAAAGGGAGGCAGGCCATCTTGTCACTGCAGGTCCCAGGGACTTTGGGGAGGACCCAATCTGAAGGCACAAGGACTCGGGACCCCCATGTGGGCCACTCCTCCCTGGGCGTAGTGACATCTTCGGGCTGGAAGGGCTAGAGGTGTGGGCACTTTTCTGTCGGGGCCATCGACTGCCTGCCTGTGGCACAGGGGTGTTTGGGGCTCTATTCTGATACCTGGAACAAAGAGCTTCCGGGAACCTGCCACCTGGCCCGAGGACTGCCCTGGGAGATCCTCAGCACCATCCTCATGGAGGAGGGGTCCAGGATAGAACTGAATGGGCAGAGGGTGGAACACTGACCAGGAAGACAGGGCTGGGTAGACTCAGGCTCTCCAGGGGTTGAGGGGAGGGGCTGTCCTTGCTGTGGGTGACACTTCTCCCTGCACTCTCCAGTTAGTATGGGTCAGGCTCCATAGCAGCTGGCCCTGGTTGGGGTCGGTGGCTAGAGGTGGTCAGCACTGCAGAGACAGAACTGAGCACCAGCTGGCCACTTGCCTCTCTAGGCTGCACATGCTGTCCCCCAAGTTGAGGGCTCTGTTACCCATCCAACTCCACAGGACACCAGTGAGATTTCAGGACACACAGAGAGGCTCCCCACAGCCCGGAACTCACTGGCTGCTATTCCCAGGACTCCCAGCGGCCACCCTACATGAGGTAGAAAACACACAGGTGCACACACATATATCTTATCAGTGTGTGAAGTTCTTCTACCAGCAGTCGGTAGTAGTTATTTTGTTTGGCAGTTATTTTCAGGTAGATTGATAAAATAATGAGTAGATTTTAAAGGGGACCAAATTAACTTCATTAATGAAACCAATTAAAATCCCAGTTTTGTATCATCTAAAAAAAAAAAAAAAAACCTCTCATTGGCTGAATTAAAAAAAAAAAATCAGATTTAAGCCACAGTGTTTCAAATTCGGACACAGAGTGCAGAAGGCCAGGAAGTGGCCACGCCAGGGGGCCAGCAGGGGACCCTTGGAGCCACAGGGGCAGGCATGGTCAGGAGTTGTTACCAAGTGGGGCGGCCACACTTCCCCCCACCCGGCCAGAGCTGCCGCAGGTGGATGTGCTGCGCCCCCAAGGACCCCCAGTGCGTAGGCGGGCGGGAGCAGAGGGTGCGCCCAGGCAGCTCCTACCCTCCCTGCCGCCCCCCCAAGCCAGCACGTTCCCACCTGGCCACCCGCACGGTGGGTGCATCCTCCCGCAGCTCTNGCGGTGCCACCCAGCCTGGATGGTAAGACCCCACTGGGCCGCCACCTGGGCCCCACCCCTCGCAGGAGGTACCAGGTGTCTCTTCACGTCACACCACGTGCTGGGGGGCTGGGCATCTCCCTTGCAGGGCGGGCGCTACAGACCGCCGGGTACCTTACCGCCCCGGGCTCCTTCCGTGCAGGGCCCGTCGTAAATTATATTGCAGCCCCTTAAAAATTCCTGCAGACGGTTTATTGTGTGGCGCCAAATTAGCATCGCGGCTGGGGCCGAGTTTTCACAGGAAGGAAGAAAGTTCGTTCAAGGAAAATGAAGCCCCAGAGTCTGGTATCCTTTAGCCCCCAACCGGCCTTTTAGGAGAGGGCCAGAGGGCGCTGGCACTGGGGAGGCACCAGACCACATCTTGCTCAGGTGACAGCGCTCAAGCGCCCGGGCTTTTTCTGGACATGTCCACTGCACTGTTTAGGTGGGTGTGGGTCCTGGGTCTGTGCAAGGTTGGGATCCTCTGTGACCCTGGGGTGGCCGGTGGCCTCCACCAACAGCCGAGGTTGCTAGTGCCGAGAGCTGTCTGTTCTAGACCAGCCTGGAGGGCAGCCCCGTTTCCTCCCCTCAGCTTCTCTCTGCAACCACAGGGCTTTTCTGAACTTGGGGAACAGCACAGAGCACAGGTCCTTGGAATCACAGCCATGCTTAGTGTCACCTGGCCGGTTCCTTGTCCCTTTGTCACTCTCCAGACCTGCAGGGGGCTCCTCAGAGTAAGCAGAGGTCTGGGACAAACAACCACCACCTTTTCTGCAAAAGCAGAGCAATCACTCAGGGAAGGAGGGTGCAGCACGGGTTCTGCCAAGAGACCAGCTTTGCGTGACCCGGAGTGCCAGTCAAGTCCCTGTCAAGTCCCCAGCAGTGTTCTGGAAGACACGTTTCACAGTGGCGCTAGGCTTTGAGGTGCTTTCTCCATAGAGTTCCTGATGTATATTTTTTAGTATCAGATCAGTTCACAAGCGGAGTCCCCACCTTTGGATTGAAGAGTTAAGTGCCCCAGTGTTCATTCCCACGTAATCTAAGAATTTTAACATTTAAATAAATGAAAAACTCTATCCAGATTATGTGGGTGTTTGAATGACTAGATTCAAAGTCAGGTTCAAAGTCAGCGGATCAAAGACAGGTGGCCGTCTCCTCCCTGGAATCATTGATTTTTTCCAATCTATTAATTAAAGTCCTGGACAACTGTATTTTTCCTTTTCCTTGACTAGGTATAAGACACTTTAAGAGGATGGAAATGTCCTTCCCTGTTCTTAGAAAACGAAAACCCGGGCTGTGGCTATAGCTCAGTGGCAGAGCACTTGCCTACCATGTGTGAAGCACTGTGAAGTTCGATCCTCAGCACCACATATAAATAAACAAATAAAATAAAGGCATTCTGTTCATCTACAACTACAAAAAAAATCCAAAAGAAAAAGAAAACTCAATCTCTCAGCATCCCAAACTTGGGAATCCCCCTGACTTGCACCAGCAAAGGTTTTGTGAGGCACAGACAAGGCCTCTACCACCACAACCCACATTGGCAAGTGGAATTTGGATTCCTCTAAAATCATTGCTGAAAAGAAAATTCACCTAGCAACCCACAACCCTCCTGTCCTCCTAGAGACAGACTGGACCATCCCTGGGGGTTTTCCTGTGAGTCTAAGACCTCTGAAGAGACTTGGTGGGTCCCAGCACTGTCTCTTGGTGACTTTGGAAACCTCACTCTTTACTTTAACTGCTTGCTGGCCCCTAGCTGAGCTGTTACCTTCTGGGTCAGGGCTGTCAAGGCCAGCTGAGGGTTGAGCGTTTGGTTTTGAAAAACCAACTTTAAAAGATGCTCCAAGATCCAGCAGGAGCAGCATTTGCAGCTGTCTGCGGCTGGAGCAGAGGTCTTCATTTCTCCTTCCCCAGATGCATGCTGTGACCTCAGGGGCCTTCCTCTGGTCTGTGTTGTTGCCTGCTTTCTCAGAGCTGGGCAGGAGCAAAGAGGACAGCAGTTCTGGGCTCAGCATCCTGGGCAGGCTCCAGAGACATGCAGACGATTCCTTCCTCTGGCCAAGAGGATAAAGCTCATCTGTGTCCCTGGGATTCGCCACGTTCCTCTCTTCCCATGCAATGCGGATGCAATTTTATGTGTGCCTAAATTATTAGTATTTTGTTGCTGTAGATTCTGCCATCTTCCCAGCAGCTCAAACAGAAAAAAAATCTACGTACTTATTCCTTGGGTACAGTTTGTAAAAATATAAATTATTAGTCCATAGTTAAATTAGCAAGATTCTTAAGTGGCTTCTTCTAATAAAATGCTGCATTTGGTTAAGAAGGAGCGGGAAGTGAATTCTGGCAAATGGTCGTTGTGATGGCGTGGTTGAATTTAAACCTTGTTGCTCTCACGGTCAGTTTGTTCCAAAGAGAGCTTCATAACAGGTGGCAGATTTTCTGAATCAAAACAGTCTTGTGAGCTGGCTGAGAGTCCCCCAACTCCAACTCCACCCTCCCCATTTCTAAAGAGAAAACCGCATCCAATTGTTGGAGGCTAATTTTGGAACTGACCAGAATGAAAAATTTATGATTTTGAATTAAAAAAAACATGTGAGATAAAGTCAAAGAAGAAGTAGCCTCTCTATGCTTGTTGACACCACAAGTCTCCTTGCAGGTGAGAGAGCCAGGCCCGGGAGGGCTGAGGTGGGCGTGAGGGAAGGGCCTGTCCCTTCTCAGGAGCTCTCCTGGGCAGGAACTCTTGCAGCCACAGAGTACCAGGAGAGGAATCCCATCACCTGGATGGAAACGTGGAGCAGGGCCTCTGAGGGCTTCTTGCAGTCCCTGAGGCCGGGCTTCCAAGTTTACACGTCCTGACCACCACCAGCAGGAGATTCAGGTGGAGAACAAAGCCTGGTCCTCGGTTCAGAAGGCTCCCCTGCATCTGGAGGCCACATCTCCTCTGGGGACTTAGCTTCCAAACTTTCTGTTAAGATGTGACAGCCTCTTGTTGCTTGGCTCCTTTATCTTCTGAAAATTGGGGCTGAGATCATGTGTCTTGAACTTTGAAACTAGGCTCAGGCCTTGCTAACCTCCGTGTCATGGGTTCCCTCCACCAGTGTCTGTGCTGTAGTGGAGGTGGGGTGTGTGTTGTCCGTGCACACGTGGATGTGTATGTGTGCTCATGTGTGTGTGTGTGCATGTGTGTAGTGGGGTGTGTGTTGTCCGTGCACATGTGGATGTGTATGTGTGCTCACGTGTGTGTGTGTGCATGCATGTGTGTGTGTAGGTGTGGGAGTCAGTGTGTGGTGTCTGTAATTGTCCAGAAATCCTGGTAGAAGGCCTTGGGACCATGGAGATCTGAGAAACTCCGCTAATATTGTGTGACGTTTCCTTCTTAAAGAGAAACCTGTCTTCAAAACCTTTTTTATTGTTAATATTTGAGGAGGGTTTTTATTTTAGCTCCACAGAGGGTCAAAGCAGGCTACTTTGAAGGAATGTGTGTCTCCGAGGGACCAGGAAACCAAGGTGCTTTCTGCCAAGGCCGCGTTGTCCTGGGAGAGAGCTGCTCTGCTTTTGACCACTACTGAACACGCAGTTTGAGATCTATTATTCCCTTCCAAGGTGTTTTCAAAAGTCATTTCATTCAACCAACCAATATGTATTGGGAGTCTGTGGGTTCCGGGGAGTGACTTTTCTTATTATTATAGTTTGGAAATTGCTATCCCCCAGCTGTTCGTCTGCCTTTGGTTGCTGGAATTCCAAGCTGAGGTGTCGGGATGGCTCTTGGACCCAATGTCCCCTGCAGCTCCCTGCAGGTCACCTGTACCTGCTTCCGTTGTGCTCTGGGGGCCACTGCCCTGTGGTCTGTCCAGTTCCGAGGCGCAGTCTGGGAGACACTGGAGGGGATCTCGGGTGCCCCATACGCCTGCAGTGTGAGGGGTCATTGCTCCTGTCTCCCTCGGCCTGGGCACACTGGAAATGCCCAGGAGGAGGAGCCACTTCTGTGGGCTATTAGGGGTGGTGTTTGTCAACCGCACACCCCGAGTGCCCCTAATGTGTGGCTGTGGATCCACCACAGCCCTGAAGCAGGGAGAGTCACTCCTGGGAGGCAGAGGGGCGTTGGAGGGGCTTCGCTGTCGAGAGGGGTAGGTGCCAGAGCCTGGTAAGCGCCCCACACCAGCACAGAGCTTCAGAGCCGGCAGTGTCCCGAGACGGAGGTGGGGCTAACAAAGGCCAACAGGAAAGGGCAGGTCTGTCATTCTGTCCTCGGGTCCTGACAGTGGAAGGACAGTGAGCTGCAGGGCCAGTTCCACACAGGCCCGTGTGGAGCTAGAATAAACGAGTCCCTGGATATTCCCCATAAAGACAGGGCTTTGAAGACGCCTCCCCTTTAGGGTTGGTTTCTACAGAGCTGGCCTCACAAGTTGCCCACCTTTCTGCTTCGGTTTATTTTGATGTTCTAGTAACATTCATTCTCTCGATATAAGAGCCTGCCTCCTTCACTACCTGGTCTGTCTCACAGATGCTGCCCTGGCCAGCCTGGGTGCACTGGCCGCTGCCCCTCAGCATCCTCCAGACAAGCCAGCACAGGGCGTCCCCGGACCTGCTCCAGGAGGGCTCAGCAGAGCTCTGGGTGCCTTGAACCTTCTCACTCACATTCCACTTTCATCTGGAGGCAGGAAAGGTCTCCCCTTTAAAGTTCTGTTTTAATGTCCACGGTTATTCTTTTGCTTTATTTCTGTATCATTATTATTTGCAGTTAGGAAAAGTTGTTTTCAAAGCTTTGGGTTCTAACCAAAGGCCACGGAAGTCCTAGTGGAGAGGTGGATCCACGCCCTTGTTTGGAACCAGCTGGTGTCCAGTGTCCGGTAAAATCACTGCTTGGTCCAGACCGAGCTTGAGTCAAAGGGAGATCAAGCCACGAGGAAGGACCTTCGGCAGCCCGGGGCTGCCCAGGTCTCCCGCGCTGTTTCTTAACACAGAATATTTCTCCAGAGTCAAGAGCCTTGAAGCGCCTTTAACAGCCTGCACGGTCTACACAAGAATGTGGCCTCTGTCTTTTAACAGAGGTCTCCATGAATGTCTTTTAAAGTCGTAGGACCTCATTTTGCAAATGAAATCTCCCTCAGAGCCCCAAGACAGGCAAAGCAGATGGCCCTGCAGGAAGGGGCTGGGAGTCCAGCACCTCAGAGGAGCCCAGTGGGAACACAGGACGGAGGCCACTGCTGGGCCTGGCTGGATGTGGAGGTCTCCAGCCCACCTGCAAGCTCCAGGTGAAGCCAGGGGAAGTGGCGACCAGCATGGATGGGTGGCCTCCTGGAGTCTCAAGAAGCCACACGTCTCCACTCCCAGCTGGCACGTGGCCTCGGTGACCGCCCTGGGTACGGTCCACAAGCCTGCAGGACCCTTGGCCCCGGGGCTGGGAACAGAAGGGAAGGGCTTCTCACCCCTGTGGGCCAGGGAGAGGACCTCACAGCTCAGGAGGCATCCGGCTTGCTCCTGGCGGGAAGGGACCGTGTCAAAACAAGGCCAAGCCCTCGGCAGGCTGGGGCTCTGGGAGGGGGCTGGGTCTCAGTCTGGCTTGGCCTGGGAGGTGCCCCAGCAGCTTCCTGCTGGCCAGCGCTGACCCTTCTGGAGAGCTTGGTGAAACCCGGGTTCAGACAGGGCTCCTGCGGTTGGCCTCTCTTCCCACCTCTCTCGTGTCTCGTGGGCAGCAGCATCCGCAGGGAGCGTGGCTCTTGTGGTTGGGACCCTGCCTGCCCTGCTGCCCTTGTCAAGGCCACCACCTTTCAGCTGTCAGTGCTGCTGGCCTCAGGCAAGATGGCTGACTGAAGGCTCCAGGGGAGCGTCCCAGGGCAGCTAAGCACCCCAGAGAGCCAGCATTGGCCAAGTGTCAGGCAGCTGCCCCATAGCAGGACAGAAGCCCCCGGCATGGGCTCAGCTGTCCCTCACCGAGGCACCTCCATCCACCCTGGAGCGTGTCCCCTAGGATAACTCCGAGGGGCAGAGCCCCTGCGCACAGCCTGGACCTACCTGCTCGTTGATCTGACACATGGAGAGGTTCTGGTCATCACAGGAGCATGCCACACGGACGTACTTGAGCCAGCTGCCAGCCCCCACCTGGCTGGCATCCACGCAGAACTTCTCGCTGCCCAGGTCTTCAGAGATCTGCCAGGGAAGAAGCAAACCGAAGGTCAGAGGCACCCAGTGTGCTCGGGGCTGCACGCTGCCTTGTCCCCGCAGGCTCAGGGGGACAGCACGTGAGCACCGGCCTCAGCCAGCCACGTGGTTATCAGCCAGGCCCTGCTTGGCCCAGCTGCTGAGCCCGGCGACCTTGGGGGCGGGGGACCCTTTTCCTTTCTCACCGAGCAGGTCTCAGCACGGCAATCTCCCCAGCAAGGCTGACCCAGGTGTGAGTAAGCAGAGGCCACTGCGTCTAAGAACAGAGCCCTCTGCTAAAGACAGCCCGAGCGTCGGGCTAGGAAAAAAAAAAAACGCTTTTGAAGGTAAAGGTGTCATTGGGGGTGCAGCTGTGTCTGAGCCTGGGTGTGTGCTGTCACCGAGTGTGTGTGCCTGCGTCCCTGTGCTCATGCTCACACCAGCCTGCACATGGCCCTGGAAGTCAGAAAACCATCCGTTTCCTTGAAATCGGAACATTCCCGGTGCCGAGCGGTGGCGGCGAGTGCCCGGCTCTCACCACACTCCCAGGACACCTGCTCCGGCCTGGCTTTCTGGTGTTGCTGATGCTGTCTTTGGAATCCCACTCCTGACAGGCAAGTGGCACCTTCTCAGGCTTGATTTCTGATCTGTGTCACCGTCTTGCCTCTGAGAGCACCGTTCATGGGAGAAGGTCTGACCTGACCTGCTGGCCACTGGGGCAGCTGCACTTGAGTCCAGCCTCCCGGCCTCCCCTGCCCGTTCGGTGCCGGCCTCAGGTTCTGGGTCCAGAGCCTCTGAACCAGCAGCATCATGGACATACGAGGGCAGGAGTGGGGGAGAGAGGCTGGCGGGCAAGGGATAAGGCCACTATCATGTGGAGAGAGGCTGAGTCCAGGTGTGCAGGTGTGGGCCTAGGGTGCAGGTGTGCCCAGGTGTTCAGGTGTGTCTTGGTGGGCAGGTGTATCCAGGCATGTACAGACAGGCATGTCAGGTATGCAGGAGGTTTCAGGTGGGCAGTGTGCCCAGGTGGACAGGGGTGATGGGAACCGGGAATCCACAGGGTCCCAGGGAGTCAGGGTAGGAGGCACTGGCCATCACATGGGACGTGGATGCTGACTCCAGAATCCTGAGCCCCCGAGCTACGTCCTCCAGGTACTCTGTGGTGAGGAGTAGGATGTGGGGAAGGGCCTGTCCACCTGCACTGCCCACTTCCACCCACAGTCAGGTGCTTTGAATATAATTGAGGTGCCCCCATAAGTGCGGGGATCCTTCCTGATGGCCTGGGCCTGCCTGGCTTCAGAGTTGTTGGGGAAGTGCCACCCCCGGAGGTGGCAGGGACCAGTGTTGCTGGGGTGCATGGCCCTGCTGTCGGGCCCGTCTGTGCACAGCTTCTCATTCACCCCCAACCACAGCCCCTCCGGAGCCCATGGGGTGCCGCTGTGCTTTAAGCTGCAAGTCTCTGAGGGGAAATGCTCAGGCCCAGCCAACCTGGAATGGGGCTGGGCCCTTGGTTCTGAGATCTCTGAGGCCTTGTGCCAGCCAGGATGGGGTAGGGAGAGCAGGAGGGCAGAGAAGGGATGGGTGCTCCGTCCCTGCCCTCCAGCCCCAGGAGGCCATGCCCCTGACCACTGGTGCTGAGTGTCCATCCCCAGTGTGCAGATCCCTGGCCTGGTACGCAACACTCCCCTGCCCAGCGGACGCTTGCTGGGTCTCTGAGCCCCTGTGGGCCATGGGAGTCTTTGGAACTCACTGAAGTTCTGTTTTCATAAAGGTCAACAGCAGCCAGAGGCAACGCGGAGACCCATGGTCCCAAACCCTGCGTCTGTGCCTCCTGCTCCTCTTCTCCAGGGACTCTGGCAGGAGCTGGACCCTGAGCACACAGGGGGTGGGGAGGCCAGCTCAGCACCAGGTTGGCACATCCTGTTGGAGAACAAGGGCACATGACCCTGTGCCCCCAACCACACTGCTCCCTGAGCCCAGTGACCAGGAGGGGCTCAGGATGCCTCCCAAGAGCAGGACCCTCAGCTCCAGGACAAGGGTGTGGCCTGCACCTTTTTCTGTAGGGGCCCCGTGGAAGGCTTGGGCCTTGTCCAGGGGGTTCTGTGACCACTGTCCGTTCAGGGCTCAGAGTGGGGGTACTGAGGACCTCACGTGAAACATGAGGTCACATGAAGAAGACCGCTAACAAGACCGCTAAGAAGACCCTGGGCCGCTAAGAAGACCCAGGCCATCAGCCTGGGTTAGTGGCCTTCCACCTGTTGGGCAGCCCGGCCTTCTGCTTGGCCCCTGGGGGGAGTGGTCAAGACAGAGGGACCCTCCCTGCCCCACTGTGGGGTGGAGCTCCTGTGGGCCTCCGCTGCACCTGGCTCTGTGAGGTCTGCTGGTCGGCTCCCTGGGGCTGGCCTGGCCTTGGCGTCCCAGGCCTGGGCTTCCTCCCCCAGAAGTCCCTGCAAGGGCAACCCCTGTTGCTAACTGTGGCTGACCAAGATGCTTTCAGTGCCTGGAGCTTGTTGGCACCCAGCTGTGTGCATGCAGGAGCGTGCGTGCGTGTGCCAGTGTGTGCGTGTGCCAGTGTGTGTGTGCGTGTGGGGCCAGCAGCATGGTCTCAGGGACCAGTAGGCTTCAGGAAGAGATCAGTCAGCCCCTGTGGGAAGGGACCCGAGGCAGATGGCTGGTCCACCTGGCCCTGTGACCACCCAGGTGTCTCCTGGAGTCCATGGTTGGACACAGCCCTCGAGCCCTTCTTGGCCTCCATGACCTGGACAGCAGGTCGGTGAAGCGCAGCACTGTGCTCCTGGACCCAGCACACAGCATGCTTAGGCATCCTGGTGGGTGGGCTGCCCACCTTCCCATGGTGTCCCCCACTATACAGAGCAGGCCTCCTTCCTGGGACACCTGCAGGGATCTGGACACAGCCCCATGTCCTTCTAGCTGTCTCCACGCCCCAGCCAACATCTGCAGCTCTTAGAGAGTGTGTGAACATGGACCTGGCCAGCTGCTCTGCATGGGACACTATCCAGAGCCTCTGGTGTGCCTCTGTCCTTCCTGGGTGCAGAGACCCACATCCCAGAGCCAATGAGTCCTCCAGGGCACTGACCCCAAGTGCCAGCTGCCCTTTCCCACCCTGCAGGTAGGCACCACTCTCGGGGCTGAGAGCCCATCCTTCTAGCCATTCCTGTCTCCCAGGCCTGTCCTCATGTCTGGAAGGCCTGCTGCCCAGACCTTGACTCTTGGCACTGTTACAGGGCACAGCTACTCTCTGGTGGCTCTTAAAGCTTCAAGATGTTTGTCCCCGGGTGGGCACCCTGGGCTAGTTACCTCCTTTTGTCCAGAGGCTGAGAGCCTCAGTGCCTGAGTGGAGCCGAGTGAACTGCTGACCCTTCCCCCTGGGGATGCCCATGAAGCTCCTGTCCCAAGGCCCTGGACCAGCAGTGGATGAACTGGAGGCTGGGCGTGAGTGGTCGGTGGCTGGGCCTCACCTGAGATGCCAGTTCCCCTTGCAGCATGGAGTCCAGCCCCACAGCTGCACTGCCAGGCCCAGCTGGGCATACTGGCAGACGCAGGAGGGGCAGGAGTGGGGGCAGGGCCCTGGGCTTTTCTGTCCAGCTGGGGATGTGCCCAAGGCGGCCCTAGCCTGGGGCTGCTGCAGAGACCTGGCTCCTGGCTGCCTTCCTGTTTGGAGCATCAACAGGCCTGGGCCATTTCGGCTTCCAGAGAGGGCACATTAGAGTGCAGTTGCCCAGTATTTCCCCACGTTAGGGGAGGGGATACGTGCCGCAGGGCTCAGCTCTGCACCCAGGCTGAGCCCTGGACCGCCTGCTCCCCTCCAACCTAGACTGCTCTGGAGGCCCTTCGAGAACCACCGGAAAGACAGTGTCTGTGCCCCACTGAGGGGGTCACAGGATTCTCCGTGCTCTGGAATCCAGAGCAGGCCCAGGGGGTTCTGCTGCCTTGGGGGCAAGACTCACCAGTACCCACAGTGACAGAGCCCTGTCCCCAGTCCTCGGTGTGGTGAACCTCAGGGCCCCAGTAGCCTCTGATGGGGCCTCCTGGACTCTGGTGCTATTGCAAGGAAGGACAGGGAAGAGGAGGCCTGGTGGGGGAGGTGAGGGGGCCGCGCGCCGCCCAGAGGGACCCTTCACCTGGCCAAGTGTGGTCTGCACCGAGGCCCTGACGCCATCGGTGCCTACCCGTCCTGGGCAGGGAAGCCCACTGCCCTCCCGCTGGGGCAGGCACGTCCAGCCATGCCCAGAAGCCAGACCACTGCCTGGGCCTAAGCTCCGCATGAGGTCATTTATCTGTGACAGTTTCAGGGTCATTTAGGCCTCACAGGAGGTAGATGAAGACCAGAACTGGGTGGAAGAGAGGACGGAGGAGGTAGGTGCTTGGTTCTGCTCACACATGAGACGTGGGGTGGGAAGGAGGGAGGCAACCCAGCCATGGGGTCCCCCTGGTCAGCTTTAGTGACCACTGCTTGGCGGCAGATGTGGCAGCAGGACTGAGCCTCCCTCCTGATTTGGAATCTGGCCCCCTGTCCAGGCAGCCACCCAAAAGCCTATTCTTGGGCTGTTTGGGGCTGAGCCTCGGGAATCCCAGACCCTCCAAATGAAGCCGCCCTCTTGCCCGCTCACCCCCACCTGGCCTCCCAGGACCCCCAACCCACTGCCGGCTCCCCCAGCTCATAAATCTCCCCCATCAGAAATGCTGAGTTATGAAGCGAAGGGATGGAAAGTTCTCTTAACCTTGACGATGTTTTTCGCATGTCATTTGAGGTTTCCTGTGCCTCTAGCTGTGGCCCTCCGCTGGGCTGGCTCTTTCACATTTAATGGGCATGGCCAACGGCTGGCCCTCCGGGGCGTGTGCAGCCAGGACCTGAGGCGTCTGTCGTCAGCTCTCCTGATGGATTCTGAGCATGCGGGAGGAGCAAGGCCCAGTGTCCACCCTCGGCCTGTGTCCTGAGTGCCGTGGCTACACCACCCTCTCAGGGGCCAGCAGCATCGCGTCTGCCTGATGGCCAGGACGAGTGGGCTCTGCTTCTCACCCTGACCCCTCCTTGAAGGACCCCAAGGTGATTCAAAGCAACGGCCTGGGTGCTAGGCCTGGTGGCTCCTTTCCTGACGGTCGGTGCACACACACACACGGCACCCGCATGCTTGTGCAAACGGGCACGGGCGCACACACGGATTACGACTTATGGAGACCACAGCAGATGAAACAGAGAGTCCATTCTTGCGATGGAAGGAGGAGGGAAAGGCATTCTGGAAACACCTCTGTCCAGTGTGGACGCAGAGCCCGGACGAGCTCATCAATCCCCATCCTGACTCTCAAGGGCTTGGTGGTGACATGATCAAGTGAAGGAGAAACTCGGCTGGCAGGGCAGGGCTGCAAAGCTCATGGGAGCCCTGGTGGCGGGGTCAGCAGGCCTGGGGCCCACTTGCTGGGGCTGAGAGAAGGGGGATGGCAGAGGGATGGGTGAGAAAGAGGGAGGGGAGGGGAAGGGAAAGAGAGAGGGCACTTTGCGGGGGCCCACTCCTAGAGGAAGCTGGCTGTGTCTCCTAGGCCCCAGGTGACCTTGGTCTCCACTGAAGAGTTCCCAGGGCCGTGGTATGTGTAGGGGAGGGAAGGCCAGGGTCCCAGGCCTTGGATTCAGATGCTGCAAGGAGGGGCCTGCTGTCTGATGGTGAGGGTCTGCTGACCGCGAAGGCGTTGGCTTTGCATCTGAGTTAGTGTGGGAAGAGCCTCTTTACCCAAAGCCAGGCCAAGAAGTACACATGTCAGAAAAAGAGCCTCCAAATCCTGTACCCGACTTGATGGAAACCACCAACCAGAAATCAGACCCCAAAAAGCACGTGAACACTTTGGGGTTCTCAGACACTCTCCTCCCAAATCCTCAGACTCTGGGGTGCTGTGTAAGCATCTCAGGGCTCACGGATCACTCCCACAAATTCTCAGACTCTGGGTGCCAGGGAGCTACCAGGGTGACACCCTGTGCGCCCCCCAATGCTGAGTTCCCGAGCCTGCGCCCTGGGGCCTCCTCCTCCTCCTCTGGCCATTAGGTCCCCTCCATCTTTTCTAGGTGAGCTACCTGCACCTCTCCCTCCCCCCTGGGCTGGGGCTACACCTGGCAGGGAGAGGCCCGCCATCTATGAACTTTGCTGAATAGCAGAAGGTGGGCAGCGGTCTGACTGTGTGCATCACCTGAGCCACGCCCGGATCTCAGGTAAACAGCAGAGGGGGCCAAGAAGGGGGGGCTGTGCGAATCTGGGGCCTCAAGGGCTGCCTCTCGCCACCTGCTGCAGCTGGATCTCAGGCCCTTCCTGTGGCCTGAACAGAAGCATGTTCCAGGGTGTCCCCACACTCTGCCCTGCCATCGTGCCCCTGTGGCCTCAGTGAGGCATCTTGGGGGCAGGGCTTCCTCTGTAGCACGTGGCTTGTCCATGGTGGCAGGTCCGTGGTTCTTGACCCATTGGAAATAAAGGGGCAAACTGGAGTTTGACGTGGTGCTCCCTGTCCCAGTGAGACAGGAATACGATACAGACCCGTGTGAGTGCAGAGACCTCTTGGGGTGATGGACAATGGCCAGGAGAAACAGGGTCTGTTGAAACTGGGACCAGCAGGCAGATGCCTGCACTGGCAGCCAGCGGGGTGGACGAGAACCGCCAGAGGTGCTGAGTGCAAACCGGGGGGGACAAGGAGGCCTTGGAGGCTGTCCCCTCCTCCAGGGGCCAGCCCTGACAGCCATTCCCAACCAATGTGGCCCCCCTGGGGTCCTGCCTCACTGCCCCTTGGACACTAGGAAGCCCCGCTTCTGCTTTCCGATGGCTGGAGGTGCTGTCCGCGTGGTGAGCTCCGAGGAGCGCCTGCGTCGCCCGGAGAGCCTGCTGACGGCATCCAGGACGGAACCCTGTGTGTCCAGCCCTGCCTGGAGGGGGGGTCCCCTCTACCCTGGGTGCGGTGGGGAGCTCCCCCTGACACCCAGGTTAGAGGGTTGGTCCCCTAGTGAAACCCCGCTGTCACTGGAGAGACTCCTGGGTGGGGCCAGGGGCTCTTCACAGAACTGGGCCCATTGCTAGGTGCCTGCTGAGCCTGTGGCCAGTTGATGGGAGTCCAGGACCCTCCTACTGAGTGGTGGACAGCTGTCACAGCCTGTGCCCCAAAGGCAAGTGTGCCCAGGAGGTCTGGGCCTTCAGCCACCTTGCTGGAAACAAGTCACGGAATCCACGTTCTGCCATGGAGGCTGCTCGAGCCTGGGTTTCTGCCGTGGGTTCTAGGTCTTGGACACGTCCCCCAAGGCATGCTGTATGACAGTCAGATGAGCTGACTGGGGCCATCGCTGGCTGTGCCAGTCTCTCTTTGAGATGTGTAACAGGTAGAGAAGGGTCTTGTCATGATGATGGGCAGGTCTACCTTCCAGGGGAGGAGGTCGAGGCAGCGGTAATATTGAGAAGCCCCCCAGGCCCTGGCAATACTCAGAGCTCCCGAGCCATGCCCAGCACTGACCATTCTACCACACTCCCTCAGGCCACCTCTGGCCAGGAGGAGGAGTGGCTCCCCTACCAGTGTTGTGCAGTGAGAGCCCTGACCACCGTCCTTTCCCTGGGGTCACTTCATGATCTTGTATACGCAAAATACCCAGTCTACTTTTGTCAGAATGCTTCTCTGAACTGTTTTATTCTGGTGAATCTGAGCACGGTACCCAGGATGCCCACAGGACCAGCTTACACGTCTCCTATGAAAACGCTTCTTGCCGCTCACATTAGCCTTACACACGTGAGAAAGCCCAGCAGGTCACAAGTGGGTCCCACTACACCCAGAATTCAAAGCAAAAACTATTTGGGTGACTTGTTGATGCCAGCAAAGAGCTCCAGCCTCTATCAGCTCTGACCACTCTCTGCAGACAGCCTCCGACAGGGCATCTTGGGACTGGCCCATGTCCACAGGGGTGGCCAGGGACGCGGCAGGAGGCAGGTGCCAGGGGCTTGTTCCTCACTCACCCTGTGGCCTTTCCACTGGACTGCTCACTTGCCTACCACCCCAGGAGGACATCCTGAGTCCCTACTGCGGTCAGCCTGGGGGGAGGGCCACCTGGGTGAGTCGAGTCCTGGTCACTCAGGGCCCCTTGAGCTTCTTTTTTGCTCTCTGGGGGCATTTTGTGTGGGCATAGATGGGATTTTCGCTGCTGTGTGGACAACGGGGTCAGAACAAGGGCTTGGGGGCCCATGAAAGAGCCTGCACAGAACACACCACTCCTGACCGCTGCGGAGGCTGCTGGAGCCGCAGGGTCTGCTTGCTCAGGGGGGTCCTGCAGGGTCCAGGGCTGGCTCTGTCCACCCTGTCTCACCCCCTGTAGGCACTGCTTTGGGAGAGCCCAAGGCAAGTCCTCTGCCTGCTACAACAAAAGCCCTCTCCAGAAGCCTCTTGAATGTGGCTGAGCTCGGCCCACCCACTGCTGCCCACCTCTGGTCCTGCTGCTCTTGGCAGACTCCACCCAGAGTTTAATGCCCCAAGCCACCACCACAGCAATGTCCAGGCAATCTGCTCTGGCAACGGCTACCCTTGGAGCATCCTCCAGGTCCCCAGATGGTTTGCAAAGTATTTCCCCAGTGTGCAGTGTCCATAGTATGGCCTGTCCTGTCCCCTGTCCCCCACCACCAGCAGGTCTTGGGTGAGGCCCGGAGCCCTGGCCCAGGCCCGGGGGAGGGAGGGACACAGGGCCGTTTCTGCTTCTCCTGAGGGTGCAGACACCAAGGGCCCATCAGTAGTTCACACTGGAGCCGGCGTGCAGTCAGGTGGGGAGCGGGCGGCCCTGTGCCTGGAGCTGGCACCCAGCACTCAGCCCTGACATTATGAAGTGAGACGCTTTTGCTTTGGTTTGGTTTTTGATCATAAAGAAGATTAATAAGAAAAGGTCCCACAACCCCAAACCAAATGCTTGTGGCTGCGCCCCTGCTCAGGGTACGCGGGGCCAGGGCTGCCACAGGAAGCCACCACCCCCCCCGCGGGCGGCGGGCGAGGTCCTGGGAGTGTCACACTCATAACCTTTTTCTGCTTCTTAGATGGTGACAAACTGCAGAGCTTGCAGACCTGGCCACCCCCACAGCGGATGCTGGAGGAGTCCCCTGCAACCAGCTAAGCCAATGTCACCGGCAGAGGCTTCTAAATATAGCAGCATGTGGGGTCCTGGGCACCATGGCAGCAGGGCCTCAGCTTTGCCAGACAAAAACTGAGTGGAAGCTGAGTAGCAGGATGAGGAGCCCACCAGGGACCCAGTGGGACTTGCCAGGTGCCCAGTGGGACTTGGCATACAACCACAGGGAGGCTCCCAACCCTCATACCCTCTCGTGTGTCCCTTCACATGGGAAGGGGCTTCCAAACGGACCTTCAGGAGAACCAGAGCTCAGCTGGACGTGGCTCCAAGTTCCCCCCCGTTATTTCCTAGAGAGGGCAGCCATGTACAGAACCCAGGCCCACCGTGCCTGTCCTGGGGGCTCTCCCAGCTCACTGTTGGGCAGGAGGAGGGCGCCATTCCTCTGCACCCCCCAGAGGTTGCAGATGCTGTGGCCCACACTGCTCCAGCTGAGCATGGTCATTGAGACCTGTCACCGAGTGACAGAATGCTCACATCCACCCCAGGGCAGCCACTGTTTCTTCCACATTTGCAGATGAGGAAACTGAGGCAGAAAGGACTTTAGTGATTGGCCAGAGGTCACACAGCAAAAAGGGATGGACAGACTGGGCAGCAGGTATGGCTGCCCTCCTGGCTGCTTTCATACTGTCAGGACCAGCATCACACATACCGATTGTCCTCCCCTGGTAATCTCTCCTCTGCTTGAGGATGGGCCGAGGGTAGCCAGAATTTTCCCAGAGCCTTGCCTGAAACGAGTGTCCATTGAGACTCACTAAAGGTCTCCATGAGAAGATAGATGGGTGGATGGATGGATGGATGGTAGATGGATGGATGGTGGATGAAAGATGGGTGAATAGATCGATGTTGGATAGATGATGGATAGATAAATGGATGAGTGAGTGAATGGATGTTGGATGGGTGGGTGGTGAACAGATTGATAGTAGATAGAGGAATGGATGGATGGCAGGTGGATGGGTAAATGGATGGATGTTGAATGGGTGATATATGGATGAGTGGATGTTGAATGGATGGATGGATGGATGGGTAGATGATGGATGGTCGATGGAGAATGGATGGGTGGATGGATGGATGGATTAATGATGAATAGATGAGTGGGTGAATGCATTTTGGATGGATTGTGGGTGAATAATGAGTGGTGGATGGATGGATACTAGATGAATGATGGATGGATGGGTGGATAAATGGATGGATGGATGGATGGATGGATGGTGGATGGATGGATGGTAGATGGATGGGTGAACGGATGGATGTTGAATGGACAGATTACAGAAGTGTGGATAAGTGGCTGGCTGGCTGGAGGAGAGGCAGTGTCCCCCATAACCTTTCTAGCTCCCACAGTGAGATCTAAGTTGATATCCCACCAATAGGATCCTCATCACATGGCATACTCTGGCCATGATGATGGCCTGCCTCACTTCCCCCTCACAGATGGCAAGGACCTCAAGTGTTCATTTGGTTGTTTCTCAGAGCCAGGAAGACAGTGTGAACATGTGGGAAACAAATGAATGGATCACGGCACTTGAAGACAACCAAGAACAGCCCTGACTACTCCCCATGTCTCCTGTGTCCACTGGTCTTTCTCTCTTTCTGGTCCGGGCCTTTTTCCTTCTAATCCCTCCCTGTGTTCTGCCGAAGGAGCTGCAGACCCTCACTGTGGGAATCACAGCTGCAGTTCTTCCTGGGCTGGTGTTACAGAGTCACTGTCCTGAGGACAGTGTCATGGCTGTGATGTTTCCTGGGGTGGCCTGTTTCTCCAGAGCAGAAGCGGTGGCTGGCAGGTGGGTCCTGGCACACAGTGGGTGCCTAGCAAAGGCCTGGTGGGTGGCCAGGTTATTTTTGGTGCCTTCCCTGCCACTCACTCCATCCCCGAGAGCCCATCCCTCTTCCTTCTCCTCAGTGCAGGGTAGCCTGGTGACTCACCGCCTTCCATATCAGCCTGATGCTTTGAGGTCAGCTCTTGCAAATAGCTCAAATCTCAACAGACCAAGTCCAAGCAAATACCTTGCCAATCCCCACAAGAAACGGCTCTCGCTGCTCTTCAAAGTACAAAAATGGTCATTGGCAAAGGAGTCTTGGTGCAGACAGGGTTGGCTTTGGAGGCGCTGCACATGGCCAACTGCAGCTTCTCCCAGGTATGTGGCCCTGGGCTTGCTTTGGCTCTGTAGAGACAGAACGTGCTCTTCCTCCAAGTGGTCTGTGGTGATGACCCTGCTTTCCAGAATGTCTGATGTCTTCAGGGATCCTAGAGCCCAACTTTAGAGTGAGGATGAGCCCCAGGGTCCACTGACTGGAACCCAGTGCCCCCCCCCCCCCC
>NW_026000102.1:6956125-6998924 GCF_001458135.2 Marmota marmota marmota
CCCCCCCCCCCCGCCCCTTGCTCCTTCCCAGCTGCAGGACGTGCAGCAGCCAAGACAAGAGGGAAGTCAGATCAGCTTCTCGGGTAGTGTTGTCCCAGCCAGCGGCCACCTGGGTCCTGGTAATGGTTTTGCCTGCTAGGTCTACCCTTGGATGTGGGCTCAACCAGTGATGTCTCTCTTGGGGCTGAAAGCCAACTTCCTTCCCAAACTGGGCAGGACAGGTCAAATCAGCAAGTTTGAAATGATTCATAGACAAAGGTGTGGCCACATCAATCTTGTGCTGTGGGTGGAACCACCCAGCAGCTGTCCCTCTGTCCCGTGTCCCAGCTAGTCATTGTTGACAACATACATCAAGGGGACCAAATGCGTCCCCCACAGCGGCATTGCCTAGATCCCCTTCACCAGCTTCACTCCAACATCCACTCAAGCCCAGGGAATAGAATCAAAGTGGTCTACTAAACATCTGATCACAAGCATATTCACATGATGCCGGTGACCCCGAACTGCTTCCACCAACCCAGTGGAGGGGCTGCAGGGCAGAGGGGCACAGTGTAGCCCATTATCCAGAAATCAAACTGGGGGCCAAGGAGCGTTTGAATCAGCACCTTTCTCTGGGGATTCTGCTACTCCACTTTTTCCTTTGATCAGACCTGGCCCTCCCTCGGGAGCAGGAGGGGGGAACATGCTCCGAGGGGGGCTGCTTCTCCACCGTCTTGGGATGTGCAGAAAAGCCCATGGGTAGGGCATCTGTTGCGGAATCAGAGCAGATGTGGCTGGCAGGTATGCCATCGCTGGCTGTCCTGAGTTGGGGCACTTGCCCTGGTGACTGCCTTGAACTCTCCCCAGAAGAGGGGCTCGGTGCGAAGATGGCTCCTTCCCCATCGGGGAGCAGGTGCAGCAGGGGAGATGAGTTTAAGGAGAGGCAAGGCTAATGGTCTCTGCTCAATTTGGGGATCTCTGGGTCTAGTGGCAGTCCCACCCAGAGCCCCACCATTGTGCCTTCGTCCCCAAACTTCCCTCCAGAGAGAGGTGTCAGAGCAGAACCTGGAGTGGCTCCTGAGCCGGGATTTCTATCCTGGAGTCCACTGCTAGCGCTGTCCAGGCAGGGACCTGAGCAGGCAGCCCTCGGCAGCTGTGGAAGGACAAGAGGTCCCCGTGGTCCCTGGTGGGTCTGGAATGTCACAAAGCAGGTGGGGGGGGGGGTGGATGGACTGTTTTCTAGAAGGTTCTTGGACTCTTTGGGGAGATTCGGCTCTGGCATGTCAGAGGCACAGTGTCCTGACCCCCGCTCCTCTTCTGGACCTCCTCTTTCTTTCCACATGCAGCACTTTACTTTAAAGTCACTGTTGTCGTTCTCCCTGTCTGAACACTGGCATTTCTAAGTGATTTCTTTTCTCCCTCCCCCCCTCTCTTCCTTCCTTCCTTAACACTGGGGATTGAACCCAGGGGCACTTTACCATTGAGCCACATCCCCAGCCCTTTTCATTTTTAGTTTTAGGACAAGGTCTCACTAATTACTCAGCCTGACCTCAAACTTGGGCTCCCCCTGCCTTGACCTCCTGAGTCTCTGGGATCATAGGCACGCGCCACCACACCCAGCTTTAGATGATCTTTTAAATAAAAATAATCACTTTGAATCGTGCTCATGTGCCTTGATTTGAAGACGAGCTTGTTTTTTTCAATTTCATATCCAAATTAACGTTTACAGAATTTAATGAAAACTATAACAGAATCATAACCTTTTTAATAAGTACTCTCTCTGTTCCAGTAATTTGTTTAAGTCTTATCAGTTCAAAAAATAAATTCATATGTAACTACTTTAAAATATACTTCCTCCATTTTTTGGCTTTCCTTAGCCTTGGATTCTGTGTCCGTGGATTCGACGAAGCTGGGATTGAAAACATTCCAGAAACCCTTACGGCATCTGCGCCGCACGTGAGCAGACTTTCTTCCTCGCCATCATTCCCTGAACGACACGGTGTAGCAGCCGCTGTCCCACATGGAGGGGGTCTGGGGTGTTACGGGTCCTCTAGGGATGGTTTGCCATCCGTGGGGGGACGACGCAGGGGTTCTGAGCAAATACCAGGCCATTTCATGTAAGGGACCTGGACACTGCAGATTTGGGTCCCTGGGGAGCATCCCGGAACCAATCCCCCACGTGTTCTAAGAGACGACCGTGTTCTAGAGCAGAGGCAGAGATTCTGGCAAGAAATCCAGGAGCCACATGCTGGGTGTGTATCTTTGGCCCTGGCTCTTCTGGGGAGGTGCGAGGACTTGCCACCCATCATATCCCAGGGTCTCCCCAGAAGCCTGAGACTGTTGGTGCCTCAGGCTTGGGTTCAGTGGAAAGGCAGTCTCTAGGGGTGCCCAGCCCCCAGCCACAGCAAACAGCCTGCAGTCAGCTCCCCTCTGTGCTGGGGAGACCCCTCCCAGCCATGACCACGCACCACACTTGTGGCTTCCTGTCCCCGCATGGAGAGGGGACCCTCCCTGGCACTGAGACGACGTGCCGCGGCAGCCTCTTCGCTGATCAGGGTGCAAACGCTAGAAGATGCTCACACCCTCGCAAACGGGTCATCGACATCTCGAAAACAAAGCCGAGCAAAACATAACACATGTGCAGCCCCCCGCCGCCCGCAAATGCCACAAGGTCCCCTTTGTGCGCCAGCAGAGCTGTGCAGGCTGGCCGTGGTGTTCGCGGACACGATTACAGTCTGGTATTACGCAATAGGATGTTAACCACACATTCTAATAAAAAAATAAAATAAATGATAATAAACATTGGGCTGAGAGTCCAGATCTTTCACGAGACGCCCTGATCATTTTTCTACTCCGACCTCAGTTTTCTCTGGAGCTGCTCCAAGAGCCCAGGGTGGGACGGCAGCCTTCTTCTTGGGGGGAACAAAAGGTCTTTTTTCAGTCTTTGGGGCTGTCAAGTTTATCCAAATATTCTCGGCTTACTACTAGCCCCTTTCTGAATTGATATTTCCAATAAAAGGACACTTTGTATCTGGAAGCCACTCCAGGCCCCCCCTCAGCCAGGACGCCTGGTGCAGGGCCCTGGTCGGCCACTTCCTCGGCCAGGAGGGAGAGGGCGTCCCCAGCAGGAGGAGGCCCCGGGCAGCGGTCAGGGCCGCGCTGGTGGGAAGGAGGAAACGGAACCCACAGAGAATGCCCACCTCCCGTCAGGGCCTCAGCCACCGCCCAGTTTTAATTCTGGCCAAGCCCGTCCAGTCTGCGAGCAGCCGCCAAGCGCATTAAGTCATGGTCGTGTTTGGCGGCAGGAGAGAATTCATTCCAGCCGGGCCAAGCTGTGCAAAGCCTGTGTTCTCGGGCTGTCGGCAGGCCGGGGCGGCCACGGCCTCGTGAGGGCCCCTCAGACAGGACGGGCGACTTTCATCCTCACCTCCTCCCCATCTTCCCAGACCCTCTCCCGCTGGCCAGCCCCACAGCCTGGTCCTGTGCCTGTGTGCACGAGGGCAGGAGCGTGTGCCCCCCTCCACACACATGCCACACACACCCTTCGAAGTGGGCTCCGCAGCCTCACAAAGGGCATTTCCTTCCACCCCCACCTCCTCCAAACGGCTCTGATTAGTGCTAATGATAATTCTCATTAATCACCTTCTGCTGCTGCGGAATGGAAATGAGGCTGCGGTCAAGTGACAGGAGCCACTTAGGCAGTATTTATGACCTGTGGGTACAGCAGCAGCACTGGGACCTGACACCTCTGGCCTGTGGCTGACATCAGGGCTGACATCTGGGGCCACCAGCTGCCCAGAGTGCCCCAGTGTCTGACTTGGAGGATGCCAGGAGATCATGGGACCCCTGTTACCCACAGCTTAGAAAAGTGGCCAATCTTTCGGGTCCAGTGCAGGAGGCGAGTGGCTCGGCAGTTCAGGCTGCTGCCCCAGTCATGAGAAGGAGGAACAGCCAGGAAGCCCCCCTCCTCTGTGCCTCTCCTTCCTTCCCAAACAGAGCCACACACCCCCTTTCCTCTCCCTGATCCTCAGGGGACGGATGGCCCCCATCCCAGGGTAGAGACAGCATCTAACCACTTGTGACTCTCAGTGCCATAGCTTGAGGGTGAGCTGTCTGCGCATGGGACCCCTAGGCCAGTGCCCACCTGAGCAGCCACCCACGGTCCTCTGGTCTCTGCAGAGCTCTGGGAGACCTGTGGCCAGCTCTCCTTTTCTTGATGCCCGTGAACCCAGGTTGTTGCCCTGGATCCCTGGACAAGTGGGTCCCTGGCTCAGGTGAACCAGGGTTTCCCTAGAGATCCCTGGTGTGTTCCTTAGGATCTCCTGGGGGGAAGTTCTGGTGACCTGGCCGGAGCTGGGGTAGGGAAGAGGGGCAGAGCACACAGCCCTGTTGGTGACATATGCAGGCTCAGAAATAGCAGGGCCACCCAAGACATGCCGCTTCCTCTGAAGCAGTAAACGTGTCCCGTCAGGGCTCAGAGACAGGGCCTGGGCCGCAGACCTCGGGTCGCCCTGGCTGGCCTGATCATTAAACTCTCTGTCTCTGTTTCTACGGGGCCATTTGTCCCCAGGCAGCCAAGTGGGGAGGAGGCAATTGCTGGGCAGCAAACAGCCATGTGGTCACCCATCCTGGTTTAATTTTTCCCTCACACCAGGGGCCACGTGCGGGTCATTACTAGGCTGTTGCCAGGAGTGTGGGGTGGGTGATGGGGACCCAGGGTGAGGGGTGACTTGAGCTGAGGGGGGAGAGTGCCATCACCGGGCTGACTGGGGTGAGGGGCTCACATTAGCCTTCAGGTGCCTCGTGAGGCTGTAGCCGATCCCAGGCACTTCTGGGTCCGTAAGGCACCAGGTCAAGACGAGGCTGCTGGGCAGGGCCACTGGGGCTCTACTTGATGGCAAAGCCAGGAAGGCCCCCAACACCTTGAAACCACCTGAGCACAGACAGCCCTGCCCGGGGGCCGCGTTGCTCCTGGCCCACGGCATTAACTAGCACAGCTGTCAAGGGCAGGGTGGGGCTGGCGGTGGACGGCGTGCTCTTCCAGATGCCCACAGGACGTGGGGAGCCAGCGCACAGAGCTCTGGGAGCACTGTGTGCACCTCACCGCCAGTTCTTATGCCCAGGGCCACATGGCAAGAGGACAGCATGGACAGAAGCGTACACAGGCCTCTTCACAGTTCCCGATGCCCGGCAGTGCGGGGGGCCATGCCAGGCCCTCTGCCCGGGCTGCCGTGCCTATGTTTGGGGTTGGGTCTCTCTCCCTCCTCCTCCTCCTTCCTCCTATTCTTCTTCCTCCTCCTTATTCGGGAGGCTTTTGCTCCTAACATCTCGGCTTCCCGCGTGTTTCTTCACGGTGGCTGTCGTGCTGTGGGAAACAGCTGCCCGTTAGCGCTGCGTGGCTGAGCCTAGAAGGGCAGCTCTGAGCTGTGTGCCCCTCGGCAGCCGCACGGGGCTTGGGAGGTGGTCAGAGCCAAGACAGCTAACCTCGCATCTCACACTCAGGAGATCCAGGCTGCGACTGGTTCTCAGCAATGAAGACATCTATGAGTGACACGAGGGGACCCTAGGAAGCCAGCCTCCTGCTGGAGACAGCAGCCCACACAGTCTGCAGAGCGCCTGGGAGCCCCAGAGCCTTGGAGCTGGCCAGATTCCTCTGGCCGTGAGCATTCCAGGGCCTGGACCCTCGGCAGGTGGGAGGGTCGCAGAGATGAGTACCTTCCCATGGAATGTTTAATTAAGGATGATGTGACATGGTCATTTGGTGTGGGGTGTTGCTGTGAACACAGTGTGAAAGGGACACAGCTCTGTGGGGGAGAGGTGGGCAGCAGATGGCAGCCTGCAGCCCCAACGTCCCACAGTTGTACCTGACATCTGACCCAGCTGAGGGTCAGGTGGCCCCTTCAGAGAGGTCCTTGCCCGCCAGCCTCCCAGATCCCAGGGTCCCTCTCGCTCCTTGGGGAGCAGTGAGGAGGGGTGGTGTACTGGTCCCTAGGTATGAGGTTGCATGACCCTGAGCTGACATTGAGCTGGAGGGGGGCTCAGCTCTGAGCAAATGTCTGGTGACCCTGGGGGCTGGCCGAGAGCAGCCAGCAGGGAAGCTGTGTAGGCCGTGTGTCCCTGACCCCTGGAGTAGCCTAGGACGTCAGCAGGAAGTAGTCCCAGAGAAGTTAGAGCCACGAGGCTGCGAGGAGCGGCCTCCTTCGTTAGGGCTTGATTCGGGGAATCCTCCTCCAAGATTTGCCCCTGCAAACCCCACGGCACCTGCTTCCTGGCATTCCCATGACCTCGGCCATCCACAGTGTGGGTGTCCTCCACCATCTGCGTGGCTTCTCAGAGAGATGCAGACTGGCCTTCCAGATGACCATCCGAACCCACCCGTTCTCTGTCACTGTTCCCACCTGCTGTGCTCCTGGCCTCTCCTGGCCCATCTCTCTCCCTTCCGGGGAGCCTCCCGACCTCCCAGGTGTGGAGACTTCTGGGCCTTAGTTCCTTTGCTCCTCTTGCCTTGCCGCCATGAGCCTGCATCTTCTTCAGTCACCTCGGTCCTCAGGAAGCCTTCTGGGGGTGCCAGTGATGAGCCCTCGGTCACCATGCCCCGGCTGGTTTCAGGGTTTTCAATAGAGTCTGAGGCTTGCTCTACAAACACTGGGCGGGGCATTTGCTAGAAGAAGGGCCAGGTCCCCAGAGCTGACCCAAGACAAAACCAGGTGGGGCTCCATGCTTGCTGGGGGCAGTCTGCCAGGGGTGGGACTGAGTCCAGAGGGGTGCCTTCCTCGGCTTCCAGATGGTCCAGGGAGCTGCCACCAGCAGACAGATACTCCCTCTGGGGCGGTGCTAGGTGGACGGGTCACTCTTTACCCAGACACTGGGGTCTTCCTCCCAAAGGCTCAGGACTGTTCCCCTCTGGTTTGGTAGGGTTTTGGCTTATCATTCCCCAGAGGAGGTTCAGGGTTACGGTGGGTAGGCTTCGGACTGCTCCGGAGATGCACAAGGTGTCTGTCTTTGGAACACCCTTTCTTTGGGACCCACACAGCCTCCAAGGGACTGCTCTGCATGGCTGGCGTGAAGCAGGGCACCCCAGCAGCCAGACCCTGGGGAAGGGTCTTGTACTTCATGCTCAGTGTTGGCTCTGGCTGCAGATGGCTTCCTTAGGTCCAGAGACCCTGTCTCCAGCCCCTGCTGGGAGTTGGGGACGGGGTGGGGGGGCCACAGCCAGGACAGTGAGAGCAGATGCGTGCTTCCAAGGCCGCCCGGGGCCTCTCCAGGGCTCCTGAGGTCCTGCCGTCGCCCCGTGGAGCTGAGCCGTGGGGTGAGGAATGCCGCCTCGGAGGCCGCCCCCACTTCAGAAGGGCTTTCAGGCCGCTCAATGGAACACTGTTCTGCAGACACTGCCCTGATTGTTACATCGTGTCTTCGCTCCGTCACACACAAGTGGCTCTGCTGGAGAAGAGCGTGCAGCACCCCGGCCAGTGGGGCCCCTCCCCCCTGCAGCAGCCAGGCACCCACACATCTGGCTCCATTTGGTGGCTCTCCCGGGAGGTTCCCCTTTGGAGACACGGAGTGGCCTCTGGTCCAACAGGATGGGAGGGTCTTGCTGGGAGCTGAGGGCTGTCTCTCCAGCTCCTGTGGACCTCTGGTGTCATGACTGTGGTCCTTGGTGTTGGAGCCTGCTCCCGGTGGCTTGGCCAGGTTTGCTCTTGTCTCACTGTCCAGAGGCCCTGTGGATTTCCCCCCTCCCTCCCAGAGAACCCAGGGAGGACCTCAGGACGGTGTCTGGCTCTGCTGCTCCGTGCGTGGTGGAGGGGACAGCAGTTTGGCAGCCAGGCAGCCGTGGGTGCCTGTCCCCAACACTTTGTGCCAGAGTCTTCTCAAATACTTGTCCTGGCCTCTGAGGTGGCTTGGAGGCAGTCCTGGTGCCCAAAGACAGCACACTGGTCCTGGTTGACCCTGACGGAGAGGGACCCGTGGTCTGGGCGAACCTGTGGCTTGATGAAGGTGCGCATGGCTGGCACAGATCATGGAGACGTCTGTCCCAGAAGAGCCGAGCCTGCCATTCAGGAACAAAGAGTTGGCACAGGATCCAGGTGCCTGCAGCTTATAGAGGAGACCCTCTCCTGGCCTGAAGTCCCTGATCAGTAACACACAAGCTCTGCACATATGGTTATCATTAGAGAGTCGTGTCCAGGATGACAGATAAAAGCAGCGTTTGATTCATTCACCAGAGCTTTCAGCTATGTGACAGCAAGGGACAAGGACTGTGGCCTGCTAGTAGGGTGCATGGGGCCAGCACACTTGGCTGTTCTTCTCCCTGGCCACTGAGCTGGCTGAAGGGACCGAACTAGGAGGCAGGCCGGGCCTCTTGCTCCTGCCCGTGGCACCGTTGCCCAGCGCCTGCACAGTGGACACGTGTGAAGCCATGTCCGATGCCAGCTCCTACGTGAGCGTCACTTTGGCGCGGGGGACCTTGTGTGTGCTGGGCCGCCCCCGTGCCTCCAGCTCTGGGCTGCTGACGGACAGACCCTGCATGTTCTCTGAGCACACAGGGGAAGCTGTTTCTTCCAGGGGGAGAGAAGTGAAGACTGCCAACAACTTTCTAAAGACCCTTTAAGAGGAGGCCGAGGAGAGGAGTGTGAGCGTGGATGAGGATAAACATCGCTGACAGGTGGAGCAGAGGCTGAAACCCGAGCCGCACAGTAACTGCGCAGAGATGCGTTGCAGATGGAGCGGACGGCGGCACTGGGGCTGCGGCGGCGCTTCTGACTGGGGCCCTCGAGTGGGGCAGGGTGGTGCCTCTTCCTGGGCCCCGGCCCAGGGGACGCCCTGAGGAATCCGAGGAGGTCAGGACGGCTGTTTCTGTGAACCCAGAGCCAGCATGAAGGGAGGGGCCCGGCCTGGCTGTGGACCCCGATTTTCTGTACTTAGAAAACAACTCTGCACTTAAAACCTGTCTGTATGTCTGTCTGCTGGGGACTGCAGTAGTGACAGACTCTGCTCGCAGACTGGCTGTGGGAGGACCCAAGATTGATGACAGCTGTGGCCGTCCCTCCACTCCTCAAGGCTGGCAATGCCACCGATGTCCATTCCCTGGAGATGGTTTGGGGGCAGGCCTCCCCCTGGCCTGACCATCGCACGATGACTGTGGAGACTTGGGATGAGGTGGCACTCCACCCAATTTCCCACTGTCGGCCCAACTCCTCCTCCGTGTGCGACGCCTGCCTCCCGGGGCCGGCTGCCGAGTGGCTCCCCCGAGCTCGTCACCTTGCAGGCACGCTGGAGAGATGTCACAGACTTTTAAGCAGGGCTTGGTGCGGGGAGGGGGTTGACAACTTGCCTCTTCCGGGGCCGTGGGAGACCCAGGCTCTGACTGGGGAGGAGCAGGAGGCGCAGGCTGTGTTCTACCTGCTCAGAGCCACACCTGGAGGAGCAAGCGGGCTATCTACCGGGGCCGCGGGGAGCAGGGGCTGCAGGTGATTGTCTACAGCCGCGGGGTCTTCAGCCCCTCACCTCCCTGGTTGCCGCCCACCGCCCTGGTCTCAACCTCCACCACGCTCTTTGAGAGTGAAGCTCTTCCATCCGGAGAAGGCCCCTTTCAAGAACCCTGGCAGGTGGGCTGAAACCTGTGACCCATGAAGCCAGGGGTTTTACTGTGGTTTTGGTCTGAGTACAAGACTGAGGGACAAGCTGTCCTCTAAGGCCAGAGACTGGCCCAGTGCACCATGTCTGTGTTGTCCCCTTAGCCCTGGGCCAGCGCCCCCGTCCTCGGCTCTGAGGATGGATGCAGATGGACGGGGCCAGGACATGAGCCCTGTGGTCATGCCCAGCACATCTCCCTTCAATGGCTGACGCACACCTGAATCATTAACGTAACCCCCAGGGTGCAGCAGGAATCCTGCTCTGGGACGTCTTTTCCGGTTAGCGATGCCAGTGGCTTTGTGGAATTAGACTGTGGCCTCCTGCAGGGCTTGTGCACTGCATCTCCAGGGACCTTTGGGTTTGGGGCATTCTGTCCTGGGCAGGGGGTTCCTTCCTGGGCACTGTGGGATGTCCAAGAGGCTCCCCAGACTCCACCCATCAGATGCCAGTAGTGACCCAGCAGAAAACCACAACCATTTGCAACTCTTGCGGTGGCCCCAGCAGGGGCGCACAGTGGCCAGTTGAGGACCCCTGGCCATCTTGTAGACAAAAGGTGCTCTCAGCTATTGCTGTTGTGTGCTGTGTCAAGCGGCAGGGTGGGAGGCGGGTCCATGGTGGGAGTGGACAGGGAAGATGGCCCGTGCAAGCCATCCACACCCCTGCTCCAGCGCAGGCCACAGCCTCCAGGGAAGATGGTGCTTCTTGGTCCAGAGGAGGAAAAAGCAGAGGCCATGAGTCTGGGGGACTCCGAAGGGTGCATGTGAGCTCCCAGTGGGGCTCTGTCCAGCCCTGGGTGGGGTCTCTCAGTCCCACCAAGCCTAGTGCTTCTTTCCCTGGGCTCTAGGGAGGAGGGAGGAGGACTCTGGAAGGTTCTCCAGCTGGAACGGGCTGGCTGGCCGGGGTGTGCAGCTGTCACAGGGACTTGAAGGAAGTTGTTCCATTCGTGTGTGGACGTGGACAGGCCTGGGACCCAGGGAGGCCTGCCCGGCCTGAGAATAAGGTCCTTGTTCTTGGCTGAGGTGGGAGTCCTCAGCCCTGGAGTCACAGGAACCGGGTCTGTCTTAGGTGGACAGGCCACTGGGGCAGCCCCGTACTTGGCCCAGACAGCAGAGATGAGCCACGCTGTCTGCATGGCAGAGCTCACTTGTCCACGGCAGGGTGAGGATGGCTGTGGCTGGTCTCTGGGTGGAGGCGCTCCGGGGGCCCCCCTCAGGGCTGCAGTGGGTGAACTGGCCGTGCAGCGTGTTTGCCCCACTCTGTGGAGTCAAAAGTGAAATTGCTCCACCGTCAGGAGAGCACATCCCTCCACGGCCTGGAGAGGCAGAGAGCCTGGGTTTGTGGGTCCCTGCAGCGGGGATTCCCCGGCTTGCTAGTGGGTGAAACGGGCTCACTGGCCGGTCAACGGGGCCTCCCTTGTGGAGCTGCTCCATAAGGCACCGCCTTACCACACGCGTGGACCCAGACCCCAGACCCCCGCAGCCCGGCTCAGCCTCAGCCGCTTGTGTGGTTGAAATGCTCTTCCAACAGGCTGGGCACCCCTGTCTCCTGGGAGGGAACTGGGAGCAAACACAGGTGCCAGGCCCTCTGGGCTGATCACACGCGCCACCTGTCATAAGGCGGCTGGTCATCCTGCCTGGCCCCAGTGTACCCAGGGCTCTCTCCCTGGGCTTCTGGGCTGGGAGCTGAGGACTTGGTGAAGGGGCCAGGGGGCTGGGAACTTTGGAACAACTCCACCAATCCCAGATGCTGTGGCCCACCCGCACACCCGCCTACCCAGGCCGGTGAGGGCGGTGTGTGCTTAAGATTAAGTAGGTTTTACTAATGCCGTCATGGGGCTCCTGGGAAAAGCAAACTGTGCTGTTTCCAGAACTCGGAGGGGTCCTGGGCCACGGCTGCGCTTGCCTTGCTGCAGGGAGGGCAGTCCTGCGGTCTTCTCGGGAGGCCCCAGGAGGGGCTGCTCCTTGGTGTCTGCACCCCACTCATTGCAGAGCTTAGGCAGGGATTTTTTTTTTGGGGGGGGAGGGTCTTAGACCCACAGGGCGTCCAACTTTCGGAGACCATGGGGTATGACCCGGCAGGTGTTGGTGGCCAGGACATGGCCCCGGCCCTGTGCCACCTCCCGGCTCTGGCTCACAGGGCAGTGTTGGGCGCTCTAGGTGCTGGCTTCTCCTGGGTGGCCTGAGAGCTGATGAGGGCCCTGGGTGGGGTTCTGGGGGCTCCAGAACAGCCCTTGGGAGTCGCTGTGCAGCGGGAGCCACCGGTGTCTTGGTGTCTCATACTCAGCTGTGGCGCCCACCATCTCACTCGGGGTCCCCTTCAAGTGAGGACTGTGGTCCAGAAGCCTGAGAGACCAACAGACTGACCCAGGGCACGGCACCCCCTCTCCAGGGGCCACTGAGCCTTTCCTTCATCATCATCCAAAGAGAACACAGTATTTGATGTCACCCTGGGGAAGGGACTGCACCCAGACCTGTCCAGCCGCCTCACACACACCCTTCAGAAAGCTCTGCTAGACTGTCCCGTGTAACCCTGGCTCGATGGACAAGACACCAAGATGTCTGACTGGGGGTCTGGGGTCCCCTTCCTGTGCCCCCGTCCCTGCAGGTCTGGTGTCCTGTGGGCCAGACCCATTCCCCACTCTGACTCCCAGCCTTGGGCAACCTGGTCCTGGTGCCCCGTCCCTGCCTGACCCAGGAGTGGCCCAGGACCTCCTGTGCTGGGCTTCAGAGGCCGACTGTGGCCTTCTGCCTTGGGTCACACTCCAGCCTCCTCCAACCTGGCCACAAAGCCCTTCAGGGCACAGGCCGGGCCTCCTCTCCCACCTGGGTGCACATGGCGCCCTGCCCACACTCAGCGTCCAGCACCGCTGCCTCTGGGCCATCAGCTGCTTACCTAGCCCATCCTGACCCTGACCTGCTGGGAGGTGGTCAGGCAGGACTACAGACATCGACGCTACGGAACCAACCGGTATCCACTCAGCCAATTAGTATGGGGAAGGAAATGGTCCTCTTGCCCCAACATATATGGCGCCCTCTGCAAACCTTCCAGCCCTACTCAGTGCTGCCCTTCCCTGCCTCCACACACATGACCTAGAAAGGTGGCTCTGGGCCCTAAGGCCCTGCACCACCTGATCTACCCCTGGTAGATGCCTGCAGTCCAGGGGCAAAGGGCTCAGGACACCCCAGGGGTGAAGAGCAGGCGGTGACTCTTTATCAGCCAGTCCCCCACTATTGGGCAATCCTGCCACTTAACTTTTGATCGCACTTTAGTCTTAGGTGTCTGGTCCCAGGAGGTGGCTGCACCGACTAGAACCGTCCTGTGGGCCTGGGGCCGCAGGAGAGCTTCAAGGGGCTGCAGCTTGTGGTGCGCCCCTTTCTCTCAGCCCCAGTAGGGAGAGCATCATGGGGCAGGTGCTCTGGGCCCTCCAGGACGTCTGCAGAGATCCTCTGGGCTTGTATAGCCCTTCTGGCTGTTTCCGTGAGTCCCAGCTCAGCCTGCCGCCAGCATGGCCCTGGGCATCATTGGGACACAGGGGCTGTATGCAGGGGCTCCAGCCTCCAGTGCTGCTCTCTCGAGCAGTCCTCTGCACGACCAGAGGTCCCCAGGCCCCACAGACCCGAGTTAGGGCCACCAGTTCTTTCCACAATGCTCCCAGGGGCAGTGAGGGTGAGGTGCCTCAGTGGGACGAGAGGAGCTCTGCCCTCAGGAGGCTGCCCAGGGTCCTGCCCGTCCCCGGCAGAGACATCAGCCGGGGTCAGTCCAGCACCCACTGGGATGTAAGTGAGTGACCAGCAGGGATGCCTGAACTCGCCAGGTGTTTTGGGGTGAGAGGGCTGCGGGTGGTTCTGGGACAGGCATTCTGGGGCGGAGTCCACCCTGAGATGTCACAAGAAACACCCCTGCTTCCCTGCTTGCTCTGCAGACAACCGTCTGGGCCAGAACCACCCAGGTGGGGAAAGGCCAACCCAGGGGGACGTCTGTCCTCCAAGCTTGCCCCTCACCTCAGGCAGCATGCATTTCACACCTGGTTAACTTTTATGACCAGCTCCGCCATTTGCCAGGGGAGGGAGGATGCAATCCCAGCTACCGGGGGCCAGCCCGGGCTGCAGGGCGTCTGGGCCTGGGGCCAGCTTCTAGAGTTCCAGCTTGCGGCTCCCGGGCTGCCTCCTCGGGCAGCTCTGGTCTCCTTCTCCAGAGAGGCAGCCTCTGTGGCCAACAGTGTGTACACAAGTGCTCCCAAGGGGGTCCTGCGGCTCCCTGGGGGAAAGCCCAAGGGTGGGCACCCAGAGTGGCGCCTCCTGCCGGCACACAGGCCCCACGGCCGAGGCGAGACCCCGTCCTCCCTCTGAGTCCCTTGAGCACACGACACGGGACCTTGTGAGTGCCGAATGTGGTCCGACCTACACCCTGAGCCATCTACTGTTCATTCAGCTGGGCAGAGGCCTTGGTGGGGACCCTGAAATTGGCGTGTGGGGGACACGTTGAGGGTGGGGGCCGTCTAATGTCTGTTTTCAATATGTGGCCAATCATGGCCTCTTTTTTCCTGTTTGGTATAATTTTATGCTGGGTGGACGTATTTAGGCCCGAGTGGCCTGACAGTGATGATTAATACCGTGCGCTAGGAGATTCCAGCGCCAGCTCGGAGCAGGCTGGCGCAGCGGTTCTCATCAGATGGTCAAGCCTGCAGGCCTATTAGAAGCAGCAGGAGACCTGGAGGCTTAATCACAGAGGCTGGGCCCTTGCAGGGAGAAGAAAGGGGAAAGGGAAGGAGAACAAATAAAGCCGCAGAGCAGAGGGGGCGGAGACGCTCCTGCAGCCCCGCCCTCCCGGCCACTGCTGGGGGCAGGCCCAAGGGGGAGCCCACCAGAGAATTTAGAGGGAGAAAAACAATTAAAACCTGAAGCCAGCAGCCAGAGACCTCGACTCTGCCGTGGGAAATCTTCTGAGCAGAAATAAACCAGCCCGTGGGCAGGGGCGGAACAGGGGGCCAGGGGAGCGGCCCTGGAACCCAGGCTCATTGAGAGAAAGGTGGCCTGGGGGGAGCATGTGTCTTCAGGGGCCATCAGCCCTGACACTCTGGTGTCCCCTCCCAGGATGACCCAGTGCCCTGTTTGCCCAGGGCTGTTGAGCTCACCTGCAGCCAGTGGAATTGCTCATGGAGCATTCGCCCTGTCCTTCCTGAGTGTGACCTCTTGGATGAAAAACCTGGGCTGGTCTGCTCTTTGAGGATGTCCTTGGTGGCTGGAAAGGGGACCCTCACCCAGAAGCCCATGGTACAGCCTAGACACCCTCCGGCATTGACCCCTCCCTCTGCCAGCTCTCTGTGCCCTGTCCTGGTACAGGGCACCTCGTGGCTCTGATCAGAGTGGCCCCCGCAGGCTGGAGTGGGAGGAGGGCCATGGTGAAGGGAGCAGGAGGGAGCCCGGGTGGGGAGGGAGGAAGGAGCACAGCTAGGAGTTGTGCTGGCCAGGGGAGCCCCCTCCCCCCCCCCCCGGGTAGCCCTGGGCTCTGCTGTCCTGGGGACAAGATGGAGGCGGCCTCCCAGCTCCTGGTGACCCAGCAGCAGCCATGTCCCTTTGAGAACTGTGCTGGGGAACCCAACAGGCTCCCCTCCTGGGATTTAGGAAGAAGGCCAAGTTCTAGGAGGCTTAATTTTGTGGGAAAGTTTTCAGAGTGTCTGTCTGGGAGGAGGCGGCACCGTTCAGGGGAAGGAGAGGTTCTGGAGCCGGTCAGAGCTCTGCTGTCCCATGTCACGTGGCTCTTGGCAAGAGATTCCCAGCTCCAGCCTTGGGCCTTCTCAGAGGGTATTGGAAGGGCGCAGACCCTCCAGGGTCGATGCAGCTGTTATTATGAACTTGGGGAAAAACTTATCAAAGACAAACACATTCCTCTGGATTTTCACATAAACCCCAGCCTGTGTGAACAGATGTCCAAGTGCTGCTCAGTCTGTGGTGTCTGTGCCAACCCTGCAGTCACCACACAGCAGGGAGATCGGTGCCAGTCCAGGGACCTGCTCAGGACCAGGGTGGGCTGGTGGGGTGAAGACTACCCCTCTGGAGTCCGGCCCCTGAGCCCGGCACCGGGTCCTCTACATCCCCGGCCGCAGAGGTTCTACAGAACACCTGGAACCCCAAGTGGGCAGAGTTTTCTCCCTAAATAGCCCAGGAGGACTTCTGCTCTGGTGCCAGAAATCTCCCTGGGGTCTTCAGAACACCTGCATCAGGTCCTTTCTATCCAGAGAGGCCAGAAGTGGCACTCCGTGGCCAAGCTCCAGCAAGGTCCCTCTGACACCTGGTGTGCGTGAGTGCCCAGCAGGGATCCAGGCTGGTGCTGGCCAGGACCCAGCTGGATCCTGTGGGAAGCAGGTGCCTCTGCTTGAGCTCAGCTCCAAAGCCCACAGGCCAATGAATTGAATTCACCCCAAAAGGCCTGGCCAGCCAGCTGAGGGCCACTCCCAGAACGCAGGGCTTGCCTGGCCAACCTGTGCCCACCCAGAGGACGGCCAGTGCACTGCCACCCAGACGGTTCCCACTCTCTGTCGGCTATTTTTGGAAATCGTTTTCTGGTTTGCTTTTCTCCCAGGCTCCATAGTAAAATGGGAGCTGCATTGGAGCCTGACTGGCCTTCAGGGTGGGCTCTGCAAAGCTGGGCTCCTGCACCCCAGAAGTGCCCAGTGGGCACCGAGCCCCACCTGGGGCCCAGGGGAGGCTGAGGCTGAAGGGATACTGGATACTGCCTTGAGCTGCACAGACCTTGGGCTCTGTCCAGGGAGGAGGACCAAGCTGGCCACCTGGAGAGCCCCATGATGACATGGCCCTGCCTTGGGCTGCTCCCAGTCGAGGCCACCCCAAGGCCCTGGCTTCCTCAGTCACTGCCCCTATCCCGGCAGGGACCTAGGCATGGGGACCAGCTGTCACATCTGGGAAGGAGCTTCCACAGGCTGGGCCCTGACCACAGGCTCTGGCCATGCAGGCAGCAACAGAGCCGGAGGGCCAGGCAGCTGCTCCAAGGACACCCAGATCAGGTGGCAGAGCCTGCCTCCCCTCTGCCTTCGGGCCTGCTGCCTGATTCTCCCCCTGGAAGACAGGCACCCCAGCAGGGTCCAGGAGTGGCACTGTCCTGCCCCAGGCAGGGAAGATGCCCTTTTGAATGGTTGGAGAACGGGACTGAAGTCTCGGCAGAGGGCGCCCAAGCAAGCACAGGTCAGGCCCAAGTCCCCAAGTCCCCAAGCCCAACACAGAGACCAGCATAGCCCAGGCCTCTGAGAATTGAGAACAGTGGAGGTCCTACGGGGCAGCTGGGCCAGGGAGCTTTGAAGACCCTGAAGCTGACCCTTGACTGAGGGCTAGAGAAGGGCCGCCTGAGGCTGGCTTTGACAGGAGGCTGGGCCCCTGACTGACAGCTGCCCTGGGCTCCCCATCCTCCCCATCAGCACATGGGCCTGGGGTTCCCCTTTGCTGTCCCAGGACAAGGGCACCCTGGGGTTGAGGATGACAGCCCTGAAATGAGCTCGGAGCCGAGCCCTGCAGGCACTGGGCGCTGGCCGCTGTGATTGGGTGCTGGGCGCTGACAGGCAGGAGCAGATGGCCCCCTTCCCGCTGCCGCCACCTTGGGAGCCTGACCTCCAGGTTATCGGGCAGCAGCTTTGGCGATGACCTCATTAAGCACGGTGGCCACGTCAGCACCTTTCCAAAGCCCCTTTTATCACTCACAGCGTGCCGGTGCACCCCGTCCACACCTCCTCCCCAACACGGCTCTATCTTATCTCTCATGGGGCGGAGACCCTTGCCGGGAGCCAGAGAGCAGGCCCAGGAATGCTGTCCGGACAGCCAGGCCATTGGAGCTGACACCGACCGCAGGGTGGGGCAGGGGAGCAGGTGGGGGTTTGTTTCTTGCTTGCAAAATTGTGCAGAAGCGCATTGACTTCTGGCTCCTGAAATCCAGTCACGGCTACGGTGACTGTGTGAGAAGCCCCTGCCTCTCCTGCCACAGTGTGCCTGGCCCAAGCGGGAGCAAAAGCCACGTCCCCGCGGGCTCTTTGCAGGCCACGCTGCTCCCAGCTGGCCCTCTTGCTGATTCTGCCCGGCCAGAACGGAGGAAAGTGGCTCGCAGCCAACAGGGGGTGATCGGAGCCCTGTGGGAGGGTGGGAGGGTGGACGCCAGGTCCCAGCACAGCAGGGCTGGTGTCAGGATGGGGCTGGATGGGGCTCAGTGGCACCTGACGTTCAAGGTCACCTCCTGAGAGGGGCTCTTGACTTCAAAGGCTCTGGGGAAGCCGCGAGGGGGCCTTTGAGAAGCTGAGCCGCCTGCAGGCCCTGCACATCCAAGCCGCCTTTGTGGGCTGCAGAAGCTGTGCTGCTTGTCTGAATGAGGACAGCTCTTTGTCCCAGTGTCCTTGGCCGCGGGTTTTGGGATGTGCTGAATAGCTGCTCCCACCCTCGCCTCTGTGGGCACCCTCCGCTTCTCCCAGGGCCTCACACACGAAGACTAACAAGTGACCCAGTCCTGCGCCGCCCAGAGTCGGTCCCAGAGCCCAGGACCCAGCGTTCATGGGCACCAGGCGCACAGATCCGTGTAGTCCTCCAGCCCAGATGGGCACGGCAGCCCTGGGGACGCTGTGGACTGTGGCCAGGCCTGGGTTCTGGGCTGGAGTGACTGCTTCCTGCCGACAGGTGGGTTCCCACTGCCAGTGATCTTGCCAGACCTGAGCAGCCTGACCCGTAGCCCAGCTCTGGCCTCGGCAGGACCAGAGTGAACCCTTGGCACATGGCCCAGTGTCCAGATGCTCACAGGCACCCAGTGTCTTGGGCTGGCCCAGGGGATGCCCAGAGGCAGTGCTAGAACCCCACAGTCATGGGGATGGACCCATGGTGGCCACCATGCAGAATGAACCTCCTCATAACAGTACCGCCGGCAGCTGCAACTCCCTGCTCCCCACAGTCTGGGGCTCTCAGGGACTGGGATGGGGCTAGAGCGGGTTGGAGGAGCCCCAGGCTCCCTGACACCATGGCTTGGGCTGCACAACTTTGACGACAACCTGCTACTCCTCATGGGCATCCCAGAAGTCTGAGCAGAGCCAATCACACAGGATCCGGATGGGGGCGGGGCAGGGTCCCCCCTGTGACTGTCCCAGGTCCTCTGAGAGCCGGCCCTGCCCAGCAGAAGAGACAGCTCTGACTCACTCACTGCAGCCTCACCCCAGCTGGCCCTACTGCCCTGCCCTCGTCCCACGCACCCCTCTACCACCAGGGACCAGCAGGACAGGGCAGGGTTTCCAGAGCACACAGGCAGCACCAGCCCCCGGGACAGTCACGGGCAGCTGCAGGGCTCCGGCTCCTCAGGGGCTGATGTGGGGGTGCAGGATCTCTGATGCCTCTCCCCCCCCTGGGATGGCCGAGATCCCTTCCGCATTAGGGTTTGCCCTGGGCTGCCTCGTGCCCGCGGCTTGTCTGCCCTGGTGTGGAACCTCACAGAAAGATCATCATCGGGGGCAAACAGCCTGGAAGGCACAGCCCCCAGTCCCTTCGCGGATTCCTGCTCCCGGGGCTGCACACTGTCTGGGATCCATCCCACCCTCCCTGGGAAGCCTGGAAGCTGGGTCTCCAGAGCGTGTCTGAGGTCACGGTGCTCACCAGGAAGCATTTCCCTGGGCCTCCAAGTCCAGGGTGGCCGAGGCCAGGGCTGAGGACTTCCAGGGGAGGATCCGGCTGTAAAGCCACCCTGAGCCTTGGGTGCTACGCCTGTCTTGCCTGTGCCCTTCACTTTACAGGTGCAAACATGATGAAGGAATCGTAACACAGACAGGCAGCAGAGCTCGCTCGGAACCTGGTCAACTGTTCAGCCATTCAACAGACACACCAGGGATCGGCGGGCACTGGGGAGGGGTCCTCTTCCCCACAGAGTGCCCATCACACCTGGAAGGGGAGAGGGTGCTGCCTGGGGCTGCCGGGGTGAGAAGCCGCCTCTGCTGTGCACCAGGGTGGCAGACGCTGTTCCAAGAGTGCTCAGAGGATGGGCCATCGGGAGGGGCTGCAGGAGGAGGCCGTCCGCAGACTGGGCCAGGCAGAGAGAAGCATAGGAAGACAGGCAGGAACGGAGGTGGGGTGTGCCACGGGGAGGCCTCGGGGCTCTGGCTGAGCCCGGGGCTCCTGGGAGGAACCCTGGGTCAGCGCTGTGTCCAGGATGCTCGGCGTGAACCTTTAGAGGGACGCCACCTCCCGTCAGCAGGCCCTGACGCCCACTTGAGACTGACCCTCCTGAGACCCCCCTGGCCACGGTTCCTCGTAAGCGCCCTCAGGCTTCCTCTGCCGCTCGGTGCAGAAGTGCAAGCACCGGCACCTCTGCGGACGCGCTGGGGGAGGGAGGCTGTGCCGCGGCCGTGGGGCAAAGCCAAGGGGAAATGCAGAAAAGGAACCTGATAAACAGTTTCCATCTCCAACATTTTCCACATTCAGTTATTTTTAAATCAAATAATCTCTCCCCAGGAGAAAAAGGAAAGTCCCCGCTCGGCTCGGCCCTGCCAGGGCTCACAAAGCCCACATTGTGGTGCTGACGGAGGACAAGGCTCCTTGGAGCCCGCCCCTCAATGCCCCCTTCTATGCTGGTGCTCGCAGGCAGCCCCTCCGACTGCCCGACGCGGGGGAGACCTGGCCTGCAGCCACACGGCCTCTTTGGGGCTCTTGGTGGCTCCCAGGAGCCCAGGGTGGGGGACCCAGCAGCACTGGGTGGAGCAGGCAGGACGCCAAGAAGAACTCACTCAGGGCTCAGAGGCCGCGCGGGAAGACTGGCGGGGGGCAGCGGGCGGGAGGGGTCCTGCTGCAGCCACGTGGCTCAGGAAGAACAGGGGTCTGCCGCCTGCACACCGGGGTTCAGACCCGAGCCCTTCTCTGGCCAGCAGGCTGTCCCCAATATGACCTCGTCACTGACACCTGTGAGACGGGACGGGGCCGGTGAGGCACGCACAGTGACAGTGGTGGGGACGAGGAGTGAGGAGCGCCATGGGTGGGCGTCAGGCACAGTGGACCTGAGCCAGTGTGGCCCAGAGCAGGTGCCAGGCCAGCGATGGCCGAGTGGGCCTGTGGGTCTCACTTCCCTGCAGACGGCGCTGACACACGCTGGACAAAATATTTTAAAATGTACTTGAAGGCTCTAGAGCATACCCCCCAAACAGGTAGAAACAGGGCACCTAACCCCTGACGAAGGAACCGCTCTGGTAAGGCCCTCAGTCATCTTTTACCCCGAGGCCACCGCCCAGTCCACCAGGACACGTCCAGCTGGAACTCAGCCGGGCAGCCTTGTGGGACTGGGGTGCCCAAGGAGGAGCGGGAGGCCGCCATAGCGTCTGTGCCTGGAAGACAGAGTCCGGGAGAGGAAGGAGCCACAGGGAGGAGGTCCCTCGATGTGGACCTGGACCCCCTCACATTTGGGGCTTGCTCCTGAGTTGCCCCTAGGTGGGGGGGGGGTGCAGGAAGCCTGGGAGAGCAGCCGCTGGAGGCTGAAGGGGCCGGGCAAAGCTTCAGCTGCACTCAGCAGAGCCGAGGAAGGGCATGTGGAACCCGAGCCGGCAGCTGGGAGGGGTTTGGCGAACAACCTTGGCTTTCCCTGCAAACCCCAGGGGGACTGTGCTTCAAGAAGGTGTCGTAGGACAAAGGATGACACTGCCAGGCCCAACCTGGCCACTATATGGAGCTTCTGCAACGCCAAGGCGACAGCTAGGGACCAGGATGCCTGCAGAAGGAAAGCCGCCCACTTAGCGGGTCGCAGAACAGGGTCCCCTGCGGCGTCACTGTGGTGCTGGGTGTCATCACAGAATCACTGGAGGCACAAGAGGCAGGAACGTGGCCCGTGATCGGGGAAAATCAGTCAAGTCAAACCCACGCTGCTCGGCCTCCAGTGCTGGAGCTACCACGGCCTAAAGTAGCTGGAGACGTCCAAAGGCCAAGGAAAAGGTGACATCAGGGACGAACAGATGGGACATGCCAGCGGAGAGACGGCGACCACAGCTTAGAACCAAGTGGACCTCCTGCAACTGAAAACTCTAGAACTCTAAGACGGACCCCGTCCCTGGTCCCTGCCCAGGCGTCTAACAGCAAGGCGGGGGTGGTGGAAGGACGGGGCGTGAGCTCTGCCATTAAATACAGGGAGCACGTCGCACGGAAGGAACAGTCCTCGGAGCCCGCAGGACGTCTTCTGCTGGGGCACAGCTGCAGAAGGCACGAGAGATGGAACAGGAAGAGGAGGAAAGAAGTTCGGAAGGAAAGGAAGGGATCCAAAGCCCTCACCACGAGGCTCGGGGAAGGAAATGAAGGCCACCTCACGCTGGGCGGGGCACTTGCAGGGGACCAGGGCTTGAGCCTGGGATTAGGAAGCTCTCCCCAAACCAACCCACCATCTGTCGGAACGGAACGTGGACAGAGCCGTGAGCTCACACTTGGAGACAGCCACGCCCGGGGCTAAGGAGCCCAAGCTTGACTTCGCCCGTCGGGAAATGCTCCCGGCACCACGGCTGCTTCAGAGCCACCACATAGGGTCACGCTGAAGACGGATGACCTTTGGCACTGTGAGGAGGATGCAGCTGGGACTCAGGGCTGCAAGCCGGTTCCACACGTTGGAGACAATCAAGGTCTTAGGGGTTGGTTGTAGACACACCCTCCCCTGGAACCCAACAATTCCACCCTAGGTGATCTCGCAAGGGAATGAGAACGCAGCTCCACAGAAAGGCTGCGGAGGGGATGCTCTCAGCGACGGTATCCATAACAGACCAAGTTTGGGTGTGACCTGCATTTGCGCCTGAGGGGCCGGCTGCTCTGCAGTGAGAAGGAACAGCTCGGGCACAGGCAGTGGGGGAGGATCCCCAAGCTCAGCGCTGAGAAAGAGCAGGTGGACACCAAGCAGCACCGCCCGCCCGTGGGAGCCCTCCTGAAGGTCACAGACAGTGGGACCACCTCAGGTGACAGGCCTCAGGACAGTGCCTGCCCGCCTGCCTGGGGATGCTGACCACAAGAGGCCAGAGTGGCAGAAGAGCCCTGTGCGGACCCTGTGAGTGGCTGTCGGTCAGAGCCGGGCCACGCGCCTCTGGGTGTGCACTTTATCACATGGACGCCTTGTCCCTTGGGCTCCGAGGCCAGGTGCCTGGCTGTGAGGGCCGGCCCTCGTCTTGCTGTCCTGTTCGCAACCGGTGGTCACGGTCCAGCAAGCGGCCTCCCTGCAGGCAGAGAGTGTGCGGTGGAAGGTGCTTCTGGACGGGGGCCTGGTGGCTGCACCTGCCCCGGGCGTCCCCAGGGGTGGGGTTGGTCCCCCCTCCAGGAACTCCCCCCGGAGCTCGGCGTGCTTTAGGGCCGCAGGAGGCCTCCAGGGACCTGGATCCGCATGGCGGCGCCTGAGCTTCTCCCTGGGGTGGGTGGGAGCCTGGCCGAGGCCACTGTGCGCGGCTCCCCGAGCTGCTCTTCCAGCTGAGGGCTCAGCGTCCTCGTGGGGCCTGAGTTATGATATCTCTGACCTTTCGGTTTAAGAGGTGTGACGTTCTCCGATAGCCGGGGCCTCCCTTTTGTCTCCCTCGAGGCAGGTTGGGCAGCCAGCCTGGCCTGCGTCCTCGTCCTGGTGCTGGGCTTCCCCTCTCAGCCGCACGCGGAGCAGGCGGCTTGGTCCCCTCTGGCGGGAAGCTCCCTGAGACAGCAGAGGCCCCTGCTGGGTGTGAAGGTGAGTGTGCCCAGGTCACCTCTGGCCGACTGGGCAGGAGCAGCTGGGAAAGGCCGTCAGCTGTCGAGCTGGGCCGGGAGCAGGTCACCGCGCTAGCTGGTTTGGTCCTCACTGCCTCCTTGTAGAGTCCACGTGCCGATCCCTCCTCAGCCGAGGAGGAGTGGGACTCAGACAGAGGCCGGGGCCTGGGCCGCCAAGGTGTGCGACTGGACGTGTCCCACCCTCAACATGGAGTCCCCGGGGAGAAGCTCACCAGGCCCCGGGGCCAGCTCCTGGAGCACAGCCCCCCAGGGTCAGCTTGGCCCCACTTCCCCCATCTGGCGGGCACCGGGGCGCCTTCCTGGGGCCACACGGTGACTTCTGCCCCTACCCGCCGACCCCTGCGGCTGTTAACTTCATAAAGAGGCCGTTGTTCGTCTGGATGGTCTTTGCGAGGCGCGTCCCCGGCGAGTGGAAACATTTAGTTAATAATTTAACACTATGCTGTCTGCTGCGTTCTCCGGCCCCCAGAGGAGATCGATGGAGCTAACAATTGGCTTATTGAGTTTCCAGCTCTATTTCCTGGAGATCCAGGAGAGCGCAGGGACACAGCCTGGGCGTGGGGGAGGAGCGCCGGGCGGGGAGCGTGGAGGGTATCGATGCACGTTGTCAAAAATAATTGTTTTATTTTCGCTGGGAGTGTTCAGACACCCCGGACGCGCTGATCCGTGGCTCGGGCCCTCCGGGGCGGGCGCACGTTGATCGGCATCCTGACGCCTTCCTCCAGGTCCGTCAGGTAGGGGCTCCGCCTGCTCGTGCTGCCTCCTCCTCAGGAGGGACGTGGGCAGCCCTTCCCCTTCCACCTCTCAGGCAGGTGGACGCGTGGGACTTGCCCACAGGATCTGTGCAGAGGTTTGGGGAAGTGCGGTGGGGAGTGCCCCAGCAGAGCTCAGGTGGCACTGCCAGGCCCCGAGCCCCAGGGCCCAGAGGGCTTCTCCGGAAGAGGACAGGTCGAGTTCGGCCAACGAGGTGGAGCCACTGCAGATTCCCCACATGGACCTGCCAAACCCAGGCCGTGGATTCATCCTGGGCATCCACTGCCCGCTGGGGCACTGGGCAGAGACAGTGCAGGTCCCAGAGGGGAAGGAAGGTCGGGGGACCACACTGGGACCCGCGTCACCTGTTGAAGGCACTTGCACCCTCGGTGTGTGCAGAACGGCTCCTTCCTGTGGGATGGAGATGGCGCTCCTGGCACCCGCCCCCAGGCCGGGGGGTTGTTCTTCCCTCTGAGAGACAAGGGTCCCTGTGGACCCTGGCTGCGGGGGCCAGGGGTGGCCCCACTGCCCACAGCTCTCAGGAGCCTGGGGCTCCCCTCTGCAGACAGGTCCTCATGGAGGTGACATCTTCGATGCCCTGAGGAGTGGCTGGGTCCTATGAGGCCAGGTGACGGTCTCCGCCAAGCCCCTCCCTTGCCCTCTCTGCCTCCCCGGGGGTCCTCTGGAGGGACGGGGCTTCTTGCTAAGCCCCGCGGAGCAGCCCACCTCCGGAGCCCATGGGCAGGGTGGGGGCACGCTCCTCTCCTCTTGGCTCCCAGCACTTTCAGGCCTGTGGGCACCAGGATGTTGTCATTACTTGTCCCCACCCATGCACTAATGCCCCCAGGCTGACCCATACCTTGCTCTGGGCAGGGCCAAGGAGCCAAGTCCTGTACACCCCTGTCCTTTAGGGGCGATTGGCGGTCAGCTCCCACTGGGGACGGTGTCCTGTGAAGTGTTAGCCATCAGTGGCCAAAGGAGAGTGTGGCCAGAAAACTGCTCCAGGGGGCGAGAGGCCAGGGGAGGCCTTTATTGCCTGGACAGGCCAGTGTGGAGGGACAGGGCAGCAAGAGCAGACCAGAGGCTCCACATGGATGCCAGAAGCCACGATTCTTCCCAGAGGGAGAAGCACGTCTCTGTCCTGAGTGTTGGCTGTGGGTGGCTTGTCACCCTCAGGGAGGGCCGTTCCTGCACTCCTGGCTTTGGGGTTCAACACAGCCCCACCAGCCGAGTGGAAATGGTTTGGACACACAGCAAGTGCCCCTTTGGTCCCCAAGGGTCTGATTGCCATCGTCGCCAGGAACCTCACCCGGCTGCTTGGAACCTCCGTCTGAGCCTGTGAGTTGTGCAGCGGCTCCAGGAGGGCCCAGCCCTGTCCACGCTCAGAGACCTCAGCCCTGGTTGTATCTGGGGTCCCCAGGGCATGGTGGCCCTGACCGCGGGTTCCAAGTGCCTCCCTCGTCAGGTGGCCCTGTGGCATGCAGATAGAGGCTGGAGATGGAGCGTCTGGGCACCCAGAGGCCGCACCCTGGGCACCCAGAAAGACGGGCAGCTCCCCAGCCTTCCTGGACTTCGAATAGAGCCTCTGGGCTCAGGGAGCTGGGTTGGGAGGAGGCGGCCTCTGGGGTCCTTCATCCTTGGTTGGTCACTGAGATAAATGGGGGTAATGGAGCACGCTGGTGGACAGTGCGTTTGTATGGTCCAGGCTGAGTGTCCGGGGGCCTAGACAGGCTTCTTCTTCCCCTGCCTGGAGCAGCTGTTCCTGGTGGCAAGTCCCGTGAGGGCCACTGGGGGCAGAGCAGCCCCTGGCGGGACATGGCCCTCGCAACAAGGTGGGGCAGCAACATGTCCTGTCCCCATCGTGGCCAGCTCCCAGTGCAGCCCAGTCAGGCCCCGGCAGGCCAAAGGGAACTTGGTGCTGCTGGTTTGTCTGGATGACAGCTGAGGCTGCCCGCCGCCCCCCCCCCCAGCTGCCCTGCGTCTTGCATGTCTGTGTGTGTGCAGGGGCGGTTGGCGGCCGATCGCTTCTTTTCCTCCCTCTTTCTTTCCAGCTCTTCTCCCAGGGTGTCGGGGGACGACGTGGGGGCGGAAACGCAAGTCAGAGAGAGGCTCCAGCTCCAGCCCCCTGGGCTCCCCAAGCAGAGGAATCCCGCGAGGGAAGGTCAGCTGCCCAGCGCTGAGATGGCTCTTGGTGCCTGCACAGCCTCTGCCGGGGCTCGGCCCGGCCTGCCCAGGCTTCCCCAAGCAGCTGTCATGCCTCGCTGGCACGTCCCGTCAGCTGATGGCTCCACCAGGCAGACCTGGAGCAATGAGGTCCTGCCCGGAGGCGCTCATGATCCTGGAAGTCCTCGTGAGAGACAGACAGAGGCACCCCAGCTGGGAAGGAGGCAGCGCAGATGACCTGCCTTACACTGAATGCACGGGACAACGCGGATGCCACCAAGAACTCAGAAACCATCAATGACGGTGAAGTTGCGTGACATGAGATCAACACACAAAAGTCAACGGTGTTTGAAAACATCAACAGTGAACTAGCCCAGAGGAAATCAAGAAAGCGATCCCATACAAAACTAGAGATGAATGTAAATACCTAGGCGTGAACTCAACGGAGGAAGTGAAAGGCTTTTGCTATCATGATCTGAAGACACAGATGAAAGAAATCTAAGAGGGCACACCCAAAAACTGGGAGAACACCCATGTTTATGGACTGGAAGGGTTAGTTTTGCAAAAATGTCTGCAGTACACAAAGCAACCTGCAGATTCAGCTCAATTCCTACCAAGGCACCAAGGACTCCTCACAGAAATAGAACGAACACTCCTAAAATCCACGGGTAACCACAGCAGACCCCAGTTAGCCAGAATCCTGAGCAACGAGAACAAAGCTGGAGCCACCCAACACCTCGTCGCAAAGCGTGCTTCAAAGCCCTGATGGCCAAGCTGCATGGTATGGGCCCACGTCGACGGCAGCGAGCAGTGGACTGGCTTCTCCCAGGGCAGCAGCTTGCACTCGAGGTGCCTCAGCAGAAGGTGCCAGGAAAGCCGGGCACCCAGACACTGGGAAGGCACGGGAGCCCTGACTCTCAGAGTTACGAAACCACGCACCGTGGATCACAGACTCAGATGTCAGATCTGAGAACACCAGGAGAGATGTTTCAGCACGTTAGATTGGGCCGGGGCTTGGGTCAGGCAAAAACTGACAAGGGGGGTCATCTCAAACTTAAAAGCAACATCAACATCATCAAGGAGATGCAAATCCAAACCAGCATGGAAGCCTGCCTCACCCGGGAGGACGCGCATCATCCAAAAGACGAGGAGCCCCAGCTGCTGGAGGGTAGAAGGGGAGCACTCCTGCCCTGCGGGGAGTGACACAGGACAGCAAGCGTGGAGCAGTGTGGGGCATCCTCAAGACGCCAAAATAGAGCTGCCAGCCACCCACTGCTGGGTTCATGCCCAGAGGAATTGAAATCAGCAAGCCCAAGAGATACGTGCAATCCCACCTGCATTGCAGTACTGTTCCCAAAAGCCAAGTCAGGGGCCCGGCAGACGCATGGTTGAGAAGGTGTCATGTGCTTTAGATACACATGGAATATTACTCAGCCCTAAAGAGAATATAGTCTTGTCGTGTGCAGCAACAAGATGAGTCCAGAGGACAGGGCGTTAAGTGAAATGAGCCAGGCATGGGAAGACGGGTACCACTCGCCCTCACCAGTGTGTGGCAGCTAAAGAGCCGTTTCTCCTCACAGGAGCAGAGAGCAGTGGTTTCCAGAGGCTGGGAAGCCAGGTGGTGGGAGGGGAAGGACGGGGCAGCTCCGGGCTGCAGGGAGGAACAGCTGCATGCGCTCCACGGCACAGCGGACGGCCACGCTCGGTGACAGCCAACTAATTGCAACCCTCACAGAGAGGACTTGCAACGCTCCCAGCACAAAGAACGGTGAGTCCTGGAGGCGAAGGACTTGCCAACTCCCTCTCTGCTCGCCACCCGCTGCCCGTGTGCACGGACGTGTCAGGCCACACGCGTGACGACTAGGTCAATTAAAATCTTCAAATACCTGACGATCCTGCCCAGGACCCAGAGGCCCTGCCCTGCCCCGGGACTGCAGCTTCCGACGGAGGCTCTTACAGGAACACAGCCGGGGAAAGGGCGGCTGCGGCTCCCGGGGGGCCAGTCACCCTGCTTCGGGAGCCGGGGCATCCGGGAGGCCCGAAGCCCCGGGAGAAGGACTCGGCCACCCGAGGTTTCCTCTCCTTCCTCCTGCACTCAGCTCCCACAGAGGGGCGTACGCGCACACGACAGAGGCAGCAATGCACGTGCACGCGTACGCGCGCGCACACACACACGCCCGCACACACACGTGTCAGCAGGCACACGCCCGTGCGAAGGCAGACCTGTACGTAAGACGCAAACACACCTGCCCCACAGTCTTGGCGGGTCTCAAGCCCGGTGCATGGGTGGGCCTGGCCCGCGGTCAGACCTCAATCCTCCTGCCCTTCACTGGTCCCGGCACAGCTGCCCGGGGCCCCTGTGCAGAGGTCAGTCACAGGTGGATGTGGACAGGGACGTTGCAGCCTGCTCCCCTGCTGCCTCGCGGGGTCTGGAACCCAGTGAGGGGACTTACGGTGACATCGGGTTCTTTTTTTCTTCCTTTTTTTTGGTACCAGGCATTGAACCCAGGGGTAATTTACCATGGAGCTACGTCTCCAGCTCTTTTTATGTTGTATTTGGAGGCAGGGTTTCACCAAGTTGCTGAGGCTGGCCTCTAACCTGTGATCCTCCTGCCTCAGCCTCCCCAGTACCTGGGATTATAAGCAGGTACTAGCACACCCAGTTGACATCAGGTTCGGAGGTTCAGAGGGACAGTGGTTACGGGGGCTAGGCTGAGTCCTACCCTCTCTGCTGTAGGAGCCACCCATCGTGCTGTGAGTGTGGGCAAAGAGTGATTGGCAAGGCCTGCTCTGGCCCACCTGGCCAGCTCAGGAGTCCCCTCCATTTGCCGGGTGGGCACCATCAACCATGACACAGGATGGACAGTCCACTAAGGGTTGATTTTGAAAGAAGTCGGTGCTTTTCTTTGGAAATCTATTTGCAGATTTATGTCCAAGGGCGTGTTTTTTTAAAACCTCAGCCAAAGGTTAGATTTCAGATATCCTCCGAGTGCCTCTCCTGTTTGAAGCGCTGTTTACGTGTTTGGATTGGCCGGGTGAACGTTAACATAAACAAGCTCTGCTCCTCTTAGGATCTCGCTCGCACGCTTAGGACGCGCTGTCTGCAAACTGTGGTTGAAGTAGGGACGGCTCCCGGGCCTGCCCCAGGGGAGGGACTTCCTGTGTCCTGCTGTCCCGGGCCTCCCCTGCCCTCCACCCATCATGCTCTTTCATAGTGAGGTCTGTGTAAAGGCTCGGGGCCTCCTGGCTCTGGAACCCTGGTCCTAGAACTCTGGTCACCCCCTCGACTCCCCAGGTCCCGCCTTCGCTCAAGCCACGGAGCAGAGGGCTCGGGGGTGGTGGCTCCCTGCATCCGCTCGCTGAGGGCTCGCAGCAGTCCTGGGCCTCTCAGGATGCCGGGTCTCCATGTCCCCCCCCCCCCACTAGGCTGTTCACACGTGCACGTCCCCCGGGTGGGCATGGAGGGTGGTTGGTGTAGGTGCAGGACATCCTAGGTGCTGACCTCAGGAGACTTGTGTCTCACCTGTGCAGTGAGCTCAGAGTGCGCTGCAAGGGGGTGTCTGGGGACACTCAGCAGGCATCAGTGACGGGCAGAGACAGAGAAGCTGGGAGGAGGGGAGAGTCCAGACGGGGAGGACCTGACGGGGGCATCCGGGGAGTGAGCCCGGCTGCCTCCAGGAGGGTGGTGGGCCGGGGGCGGCGTCTCCTCCAGCCCTGGAGTAGCTGGGCCAACACGACTGGCTCCTGTCTGCTTCCTTCCCGCCAGAAGACAGCTCCTGGGAGGTGCTGGGGCTGATGGGCTGCCGTGCGCCCAGCACAACTGGGGAGACTCAGAGGCCCCGCAAGGACCAGAGCTTGAGGACCTGGTCCTGTTCACACCTGACTTAGGGCATGACCTGAGGGTCAGGCAGGGGGCCTATCAGAGGAGAGGGCTATTCCCCCGGCCCCGGGCAAGAGTGGGCAGAGGTGACGCCTACATCCGGCATCGGTACCCTGGCCTGGGTATCGGGGCCCAGGACACTCCGTGCATCTGCTCGGTCCCTGCCGTTTCCCGAAGGCTCCCTTTGGTCAGGCATGGGGCTGTGTGGATGTCTGTCCCTGGTTAGGGCTGTTTTGTGACCCTGTGTCCACTTGATGGTGGAGGAAGAGGACACTTGGGGTATCATAGGATCTGCTTGGGCTCTCACAGCCGGCGAACGCCGCAGGTGCCGGGCTCCATGTCCATGACCATCACTATGATGGCTTCTGGCAGAGAAGATGTCAGAAGTCTTTGGAGCAAGATTCTCTCCTGAGGAGGGCCCTTCTGTGGGCACGGCAGGCAGTGCCTCTTCCCTGATCCTGTGGCTCCGGGTCTGACGCGTCCACCCCTTAGGGAGCTCTCAGGGCCCTGGGCTTCCTGAGCCACATCCCTGCCAGCCCGGGGTCCCCATGCCTTGCCACAGCTGCCCCAGCCCCCTTCCCCTGGAGGGTGTCTGCACAGGGACAGGATTCCCCTTCCCCAGGACACCTCGGCTCTCCGTCCCACACCCCTGCTGCCAGATTCCTGCCCACCTCGTGGTAGGACACACCGACAGACATGTGACACGCAGTTCCACTCCTTGATCTGCACCTGAGGAGCTGAGAAGCAGCATCCACGGATCTGAACCCTGCGCTCGGGCGGCTCTGTGCCCAGCCCCCAGGGTTGGGACAACCTGGGTGTCATTGTGAAGCAGAGGTGAGCCCGGGGCCAGCGAGCCCGTGTGCTATTTGAGAAGGAATGGGGCTCTGAAGCCACCACGCACAAAGTGACACTGAAAAGACGAAACTGAGGGACAGCAGCAGGTCACAGGAGTGGGACAGAGCTGAGAGCAGGGGGCCAGGGCCTGGGCCGGGTCACAGGCTCCTGAGGACACAGCGCTCTGTGTCATAGAGGGGAGGTAGCCACACGACTCTCCTGGGGTACTGGATGTCACCGAATCACACACCTTGGTTCAAATGGTGAATGTGTGTGTATTTTGCCACCAAAGAAACAAAACAAAATAAGACAAAACCGATGCTTGACACTCGAGGCTGCTCTGGAACCAAGCCAGCTTCCCGGAGCTCCAGGGCCCATCCTGTGGGCCTTCTCCCCTCCCCTGGGCCTCACCTGGTCAGCCTGAGGGCCGAGGCCCAGGCTGCCTCCCTACCACTGTGTCCACTTGTCTGTCCCACCACCCCGCGGCCCCTGAGCCACCTGCTGTCCCTCCCCTGCCCTGCGAGCAGAGCGCTGGGACGGCTCGTCTAATCCAGCTCCTGGGAAACAACAGGGTCCCTAATTGAAATGTATGAGAAACAATTAAGAGTAATTGGAATCAATTAATAGATGGTTTTCTTGGGAACTCGGACACAACGTGAGGCAGAGCCCGTCCCCGCGCCGCGCTGCGCTGGGAGAGGGGCCGCGAAGACCTGCAGGGAGGACGGTCCCGTGGGGCTGGGCCAACGCGGAGGGTGGGACAGAGGAGGGGCCCACTGGTGCTCCTGGGCAGGTGGTCTGCAGGCAGCAGGACTGCCTGCAGGTGGACCCAGGCGTGAGCCCTGCAGGGAAGGCTGGGCCCTCTCCTGGGCCCTGCAGGCTGTGGGCTGGTGGGCCGTGGACGTCCATGGGCCCAGCTCCTGTCCTCTCGGCTGCTGCTGCTCCTGCATCAGCTGCACTTCCTGTGAGCCGGAAGCCCAGCTCTGGACACAAAAGCTGCCCCTTATCGCCTCACCCTCTGACCCCAGGCGGGCACACCCAGGGGCTCGGTTCCTGATTCCTCTGCAGGGCCCTGCAGCTGGGGAGGGGCCTGGCGACTGTGCTGCCGGCCCTCTCGCCTGGCCAGACACCGGAGGCTCCCTGTGTCTGAGGCTCAGCCCTCAGGGCTGCAGGAGGTCCTCCAAGGCCCCCCTCCTGGGCTGTTTGCTTCTCCAGTTGGACCCTCGGGCTCAGCAGCCGAGAGGTTTTTCTCTCGCTGTGAAGGGTGGGAAGTGTGGGGCGCTGGCCTGGGAGCTGCAGCTGGGGTTCAGGGCACGCCAGAGCCCCCCGAAACTGGAAGGCTGAGACAGAAAGGACGTGATGGCCAGGAGTCCCCTCTGGCCTGCAAGGAGGGTGGGGCGGGCAGGGCCAGGGGGCAAGGGGCAGAGGAAGGAGGAGGAGACCCCGCTGTCCTCTGCTCGCGGCCTCAGCCACTGGCGTGCAGGCTTGTGGGCTCAGACCCCCAGCTCCGCTGCCAGCTGCCAGCGTGAGTTAAGTGCTGCTGTCGACGTGACGAGTCAAGGTGAAGTGGGTGGCAGAGGCCTTGGCCCCCTTGACCCCTCTTGGCCCGGACTTCTCACAGTCCCCTGGCAGGGCTGAGGTCATCACTGGTGTTGGGGACGAGAGGTGCTGCATTCTGGAGCCTCCTCCCCGGGGCTCTGGCCGCCCCTGGCCCACGCTCATGTCTTCTCAGCTAGAGGAATTCAGCTCATCCGACACCAGGTGCCTGCTGGGGCCCAGGAGGGCACTGAGGCGCGGAGGCTGGCGGTCCCAGCTCGGCAGAGCAGGCGGGTGCGGCTTTGTGTGCTCCAGGCTTTCTGGCAGGCTCTGAAGCCTGAGCTGGGTGCTGTGGGGTCAGGAGTCTGGGATGTGCCATTGCCAGGCGCTCCAGCCTTGAGGGGAAGGTCCTCCAAGGAGGTCCACCACGTTGGTCAGACAGGACCCCTTGGCCGGCAGTGACAGGAGGCCCAGATGCTGCCATCCAGGAGAGCGTACACATGTTCCAGCCTGGCTTCGAAGAGCCCCAGCTCCTGGGGCACAGCTAAAGACCCTGGCCCCAGGAAGGCCACCAACACAGGTAGGGACAGGCCATCCTGCTACAGCCCTCAACTGGGCATAGCTTTGGGGGTCACTGAGGGTGGGGACGAGACAATCTTCCATGATGGAACTCGGCTCCGACGTCAGCATTTCCCAGGCTCCAAGGTCCTGACCCGAAGCACTGGGGTCTCATGGCCATGGACACCTGAGGGACTCTGCTGGGCCTCTTGGAGTGTCTTCCCCACCTGGCCAGCTGCCCACCCAGCTGAGCGGGGTCCTGCTGTGGGACCCCATTGCTAAGGCCAGACACAGCCCAGCCCCACCCTCCTGTGGGTGGACTGGGAGGCTCCCTCCCCCCGGGAGTCTGGGGAAACCCAGCACCTCTCTCGTTTCCTCCAGAGACTTGTTTTTCGGCTCAGCACGGAGCCCCTGTGCCTCCGCCCCCTGTGAAGCTGGGGGCAGCGGCTCCTGCCTCTGGGACGCTGTCCGCATCTTCTGGAGGCCTTGAGACCCCTGTGGGGTTACTGGGACCCTTGCTGTCCCTCTCCTGGGGCAGGTGGGCCTGAGGCCGAGGCAGTGCACCAGAGGTCTTGGGCCACCCGGACACCCTGGGTCCCCTCTGCTGTGTCTCTCCTGCCACTGCGGCCTCGGCTCTGAGAAGAGGCTCAGCTTCCCGCCCAGATGTCTGGGGGTGGCAGCCGTGTGCAGCGGCAAATCCGCTGAGCATCAGTAACCGGATCAGCGCCGGGTCAAATGACTTCCTGCCGGGGTGACGATCCTGCGGGGGACCCACCACGCTTGTTGGTCCTGACTGCACAGAGAGGTCACTGAAAGATGACTCCTGAGTGCGCCCGGGAGAGGGGGCTGCGGTGAGGATCCGAGGGGACACTGTCCATGGAGGGGGGACAGAGGGGGCATGTGAGTGTGGTCTGTGTCCCTGAAGCCCTGCGAGGCTGGGAGGAAAGGCTCTGAGGGGACTCCCTGCCCAGTGATGACTCAGAAAGGAAAAGGACGCGGGGTCGACACAGAGAGCACTTCAGATCCGCCTCCCAGATCACACCGGGCTTCCCGCCTTGTCCGCTGGGGTCTGAGGCCGCCCAGCCACCTGGGCCCCCTCCACAGGCTCCTCCCAGGGCAGGTTATCTGCCAGGCCTCAGCCTTGGGGGGGGGGGGTGGGCTGAAAGCCGATTCCCATCAGGAGCCATTATCTGCCTGAGACAGAGGATACCTTGTGCCCAGGGAGGCCAAGAGTGGCCTGCAGGGGCAGGGGACACCTCTGCGTCCCCACCCAAGACAAAGCAGCCTCCAGCACTGCCAGGCCTCCAGGAGGGACACCTGTCTAGGGTCTGACCGCTGCTGCCCGCGGGTGGCCCTGCCCGGAGGCCTCCCTCCTGGGCCTTCTGCTCTGCTGCTCCTCCTCTGGTCGGCCCTCGCTGGGGCTGTGGGCGGCAGGGCTGAGGTTCTGCCACGGGGAGGGGACAGGTCCCTTTTGGCCACTTCCCTTGGCTGGCCATGGGGCAGGTCAGAGATAGCCGAGCCAGCTCAGGCAGCCCCCACTGTCCTGGACCTCAGTCCTTGAAGCTGACCTTGGGAAGCAGCAGGCTGGACAGGGTCCCCCTGAAGTTCGGGTCCTCCTGGAACCTCAAGATGTGGCTGCTTTGGGGAGAGGGTCTTGGGGATGTAAGTGGTCAAGGCAAGGTCATCCACAGGATGGGCTCTGACCTGATGATGGGTGTCCTCAACAAAGGGGACAGGTGAGGGGAGGCCAGGAGATGGGGGGACAGAGGTGGGAGTGAGGCTTGAATACCAGGAGCAGGGGAGAGGCTCCCTGGGTCCCCAAGGGAACCCCCCGCCCACACCTGGTTTGGACTTCTGGTCTCAGAACTGGGCCCAGATAGACACGCGCTGCCTGAGCCCCAGCAGGCCACGCTGCCAGGCTGCCCAGAACACTGGCCTGTGCCCACACTGTCCTCTTGGCTCTGGCTGGAAAGTGCACTCTGTCAGTGGTCAGGGCTCATCCAGGACCACCTGGCTGGACGGGAGTGTCCCTTTCCTCTGGTAGTGTGGCCAGAATCTAGCTCCACCACAGAGCGTGGTGTGGAGGTGGGAACCCTGGGAAGGCCACCACCCCACAGGTGCAGGCTGAGCCTTCTAGATGTCCCCGAGTTGTTCTAAGCCCCAGGACAGACTGTGCAGGTGGTCTTGCAGTAGGCAGGTGCCCGCCCTGAGACCAGCACGGTCCTTGGGACCTAAGGACTGGGTCCCAGATGCCCGAGTGCTTAGTCCCAAGCTGCACAGAATCCCAGATTTGGGAAGACGGCGCTCATGTCTTATCTCGCACCCCCACACGCTCGCGGAAGGCACGCAGCCCACCAGGAAACAGTGCCACGCCCACGGAGGCCAGCAGCCCCCCAAGTCCCCACACCAGCCAAGACTGGCCCAGAGGTCGGCCAGTGGAGGATTTCTGGAGAGAGCTGCGTGCCATCCAGCAGTGAGGACAGGGACCGTCCAAGCAGCCCCCGTGGCCTCTGAATCCACCTACACCTGGAGCACACATTGGTTATTCGACGTGGCGGAGACCAGTCAAGGGAACCACAGCCGGAAGCCACAGCCGAACCCTGCGGACCCTGATTCTGGAGAATGAGCCACAGGTCTTTCCTCTGTCCCTGGGTAGTTCAGGCCCTGGGAAGTGATGGGAAGTGGCCCAGCAGGGAGGGACCCAGCCTACGAGGACAGTTGACAGGCCCGGACACCAGCTGCCACTATTAAAGGGCAGTGTGGGCTGGCGCTTGCTGAGGCCCTGGTGCAGCCCGGGGCGACTGCCTGTCTGTCCTGGGAAGCGGTTCCAGTGGGAAGGACCCCGTCTGCTCACCAGGCAGGGCACCAGGGGCCAGGGGCACAGGGAGGGTGAGGGACCGGCCTGGTAGCACTCCACAGCCCTTCTCGACACCACAGGGGCTGGACCAAGGGCTGCCCGGGAGGCTTGATTGTCTTTAAATTCTGTTTTTACAAGGAGTGTGAGGTTTATAGCTCTGGAGGGGAAGAAAACGGTGAAACCCGAGCCCATCAACAGACGTCTACTCAGGGCTGGGTCCTCATCTGAGTCCAGAGGCATCTGCTGAGCGCCAGGCCTTAGCAGAGAGCCACCCACCCCTCTGTGCTCTAACATACACCCTTGAACACACCAGGCACGGATACACACCCCACATTCACACCCACACTCGCCACACAGAGACACACACGCGAGTACTCACACCTACTCCTGCACTCCAAACACCCCCCCACGCTCCACATACGTGTGCCCTGCATGCCCGCACACCCATGAACAGCTGTCCTCCCCTGCTACGTCATGCAGGGGTGGACACGCTCACGCATGTCACTTCTCAGATCCCTGCCTTCCCCGTCCTCTGGGAGAATCTGCAGGTGTTAGAAACACAACCCAAGTGCTCAGGAGGGCAAGCCAGTATCTAGCCTTCACCCCTCTTGGGCTGCAACAGGGTGCAGGGGGAGAGGAGCCGGGCATCTCTCTGGGTGTCTGGCTCGGTCGCACTGTTTGCCAGGGATGGGGAGCACACAGGGACACGTCAGCTGTGGCCCTTCAAAGCCTTGTCTGGCCCAGACCTGGCCTGGCCTGGATCCTCCCAGGGCCTGACTGGAGCCAAGACAGAGCAGGCGTGGCCCAGAAACTCTTCCTGTCACTGTGGCCGCTGGGCAGTGGGCAGGGCCTGAGTCACCTAGGGATCAATGGAGATGGAAGAACTTTGTCTTATCTCAGCAGGACCTTTGTGGGTGCTGGGGATGGATACAGAGCTTCCTAGCAGAGCGAGGCTTCCTTCCAGCAGGCAGGCTGCACTACCAACTCCTCCTCTTCCCGTCTCCGGGCTGGGGGACCTGAGCAGACTTTGTGCCCCGAGACCATAATAACCGTGTCCCGGGCCACCTGGAAGACGAGGCTCTCCCCAAGAAGGCCTGTCACAGCCAGCAGAGGCCCTTTGGCCCACCTGCTTCCTGTCACAGCAGCTTTCTGCACACGGGAGCCCACCTTTCAGAAACCAACCCCACACTCACTCACACCTACCCACCCATGTGCACGCATGCACACACGTGTGCGCACAACCAGAATACTGTCCATTTTGAGTTAAACCCTGCAAATCCCAATGCCTCAATGCCTCACACTCAAATTCCTGCAGGGTCTGGCCCTTCACAGACAGACTCTTCTTTTGCTGTCTTGGTCCACGGTGTGGGTCGTGTTATTTGGCACATGCATGTTGTTTCATCATGGTGCCACAATGCAGCTAGCCAACAGCAGAGGGCGCTGTGCACACTTGGCCTGTTGCTGCCTCCAGGAAACGGGAGCACATCTCGGGAGCCCCCCAGGAGGAGCTGCCAGCCCTGAACCCCCTTTTCTAGGGGATGGCTTTGCTAGTCTTTCCCTCCAGTCACCTGCCATGTGTGGCCAGTGTCTTGCTGACCGGGACAACAGCTGTCCCTGGCACCCTCAGCTGTGTTCCTCAGGGGCCAGGAGCCCTGTTAGCCTCACATGGCTGGGCTCAGCTTGTTATCCTGCAAACGTGGGCAGGACACCTCAGCCCGGTGGGGAGTCACCTACCTGCTGTGGACTGTGGGCAGGACACCTCAGCACAGTGGGGAGTCACATACCTGCTGTGGACTGTGGGCAGAGGACACCTCAGCACAGTGGGGAGTCACCTACCTGCTGTGGACTGTGGGCAGGACACCTCAGCACAGTGGGGAGTCACCTACCTGCTGTGCACTGTGGGCAGAGGACACCTCAGCACAGTGGGGAGTCACCTACCTGCTGTGGACTGTGGGCAGAGGACACCTCAGCCCAGTGGGGAGTCACCTACCTGCTGTGGACTGCAGCTTCACGTGAGTGGCATGTGAGTGGGCTGGCAGAGAGGAGAGGCCCCCCGCCTGGGAGCAGGGTGACTGGGTGGGCCTCTGCTTTGCGCCTCACGGGTTAGCTAACAGGACACTGGCCTCGCTTTCCCCCGTCGGTGAAGCCATTCATCAGATGAGCTCCTGACAGCTCCCCGCCCTCTTTCCCACCCTGTAGCTGGGCCGGCCAGTGAGACGTGGACTCCCAGCCCATCCTGGGAGGTCTTCTCCCCGTCTGCTCCACAGTCTCCCCAGCCTGGCTGAGGACCTCAGACTTCTGCTCAGCTGCACTGGGACCAGGAGCAAGGCACAGGCCCTGTCACCAAGTGTCATCCACCCTTCTGCCCAAGACTGGCCTCCTAAGCCGGAGGCCAAAATAAAGCAGTGGCCCTTGGCCCCTTGGGTGTTGAGCCTTGTTGCCGGCCCCTGACCTCTCCCTTGACCTTCAGAGGAAGGGATGCCAACCAAGCTGAGCCCCGCATGGCCGCCTGGCTCCTGGTCCCTGTGGGCCACGGGGAGGATGAGCCCTGGGGAGGGGACCTCTAGGCAGTGTCCTCTCAGCAGGGTCAGGTAGGGCTCACGGTTGGAATTCCTGGGTGTCACTCCAAATGTCACGCCAGGGTTGTAGCCATTTGCAGCATTAAAAATGTAAATGAATTAATTACAGAGCCCAGAGGCCGTTCTCTCTCACTCAGTGGAATTTTCGCTGGGAAAGTGGGTAGAAAATGCTGGCCACAAGCTCAGCTCTCTTGGCATTTTCCGACGTTTTATTGTTACAAATCTTTCAATAAGCAGGGGAGACCCTCCCTCTTGGCATGCCTTAATATCCCGATGATGCTTGGAATTTATAAATCATTTTTGTTACTTGCAACTTGGAGACGTGGCCATTGAGATTTGTCGCCCTGCGGGGAGAGTCAAAGTCTCGGGGACCTGTCTGGCGGGTTGGAGCTGTCTGGTGTTGGAGAGTGGATTCTAGATGGATGCGATGGGTTGTCTTCTTCACCCACATTTTCTGCTCTAAATGGTGAAAGACTCAAGAAAACGGATCTGGGAAAAAGTGAATTTGAACCAGATAATATTTTTCTTAAAAAACAACCAACCAAGGACCCCCAAAGTCCCAGAGTGCAGGAACGGGTCTGAGAAGCTGTAGGTCAACAGCCCGACAAGACGGGCAGGAAGCAGCTCCAAGGACACCCTTAATACAGTTATTAAAGTCCTGTATGTGTCTTCCCTTATAATTGAGTTTCACCGCATAATTTAAGAAAAGCCACACAAAAAAAAACTTGTAGTAAAAAGCCGGGGTATAATTTTCTTCAATCAACTCTGGCTCATGACTGCAATTACCCCGAACCCTTTGCGAGTCTCACTGCGATGCTCCGGGAACGGGCCTTGGGGCCGCCGTGGGTGGTGCCCTTTCATGTGCCTCTCAAACCCTTCTTTATTGTAAGGTTTCAAATTAGCGCTAGCAGCAATGAGCAAATTTGATAATTCGATCTCAAATTAGTTAATGTAATGTGCCAGTAACCACTAACCAGCGCATGACAAAAAGGAAAATGTATCTTTTTGGAGTTGGGATATAAAGTTAACCAGCCTGTCATTTTGCCTTTGGAAACTTTTTTGGGTCTTTATTAAAGGAAATAATCCTATAAGAAATGTGCATCTCTCGTGGTGCAGGGGCGTCCGGAGGAGGAGGAGCAGTTGCTGGTGGCGTTTGGGGGCAGGCTGTGGGCCAGGGTGAGGCTGCTGAGTCCTGCTGACTGCCCTCAGAGGGCTTCCCGGAGCAGCCGTGTGTGGTGGCCAGGGTGGCCGGAAGCCGGGCAGGAAGGACTCACCACAAGGCTGGTTCCTGAACGGAAATTGGATCAGGATGTGATCACTGAAGCCCAGTGACCCAACTGCACCTGCAGCTGGGCCCACAATCCTGCTCAGTAGCCGGGCCAGCCGCATGGAATGCGCCCCAGAGAGGCCGTGATCCCCTCTGCCTGTGAGGGTCATGAGGGCCAGCCGGGAACGTCCTTGTCCCCGTCTCTTCCCTATCACCTCTCCCATCAGGGCTGCCGGTGTCCGCTGGGACACCTACTGACATCGTGGGAGCAGGCAGCCCAGGGGCCAGCGTTCCTTGGGTCGGAGGGCAGGACAGAGATGGTCCAGGTCAGCCACACTGCCAGACCTTCAGAGGCCAGCACTCTCTGTGTGGGAGGCCTGGGAGGGCCTCTGTCTGGCCTCCAGGTGTGGGCGGTCTCAGCTTCCCGGTGGCATGAGGCCTCCCGGGCCTCTTTCCTCGGAGTCCCAGTGCGCCCCCCCCCATACACACTGCAGCTGCGTGATGTCTACAAACCACCCACTCTCCCCGCACGTCGGTGACCTGCAACTGAGGCCTGAGGGGCCTGAGCTTTTCTCAGGCTGTGCTGGACCCTGTGGGGGGAGAGGGAGGCTCCCTGGGGAGGGTGAGGCGGGCCGACCACCCCCACCGCCCTGGTGGCCTGGGGTCAACCTGGTCAGAGGCGGGAGAGGGGCCCAGCCGCGGCCCTGGACTTGCAACTCTAATCAGAGCTGAAAGGTGCCTCCGCCCCCACCAGCTCTGTTGGTGACAGAAGATTCCTGCCCACGTCCATGGAGGAGCAGGGGCAGCCTTATCTGTGTGGCCCGAGCAGAAAGGCCCCTCCCCGCCCCACTGAAAGCCGCTGCTGTTCTCTCATCTGATGGATGAAAGGAATCTGGAAGCCCGATACTGTCCCCTGAGATGTCATTCAAACCCTCAGATACCTCTGCAGGCAGGGCCACCGTCGGTCGGAGCATCCCTGCACCTCCCTCCCCTCGGCCTGGGCCCTCACCTGGGAGCACAGCTCTGATCAATATAAACCAGAGTGACCTGGGGGCTCCGGCTGGTGACCGGTGGCCGGAGAGCACAGTCGTGATTAGAAATGAAGTCTCTGGGGATGCTCTAAATTGGTGCTCTTTGAAACCAGTCTGGGCAGATCGGCTTTCCTTCACGGGGGAATTTCTTGTCAGTTTTCATGGAAAGTAAAACGATGAAAAACGCAGACGACCAAAGCTTTGGGCCCCTCCCCTCCGAGGGCTGGCGACGACCCCGCTCTCCCGGCTCATTAGAAAAGTACAACAAGGAACAGCGACTTGTTAAGTGCTTCCTCTTCCAGAGGACGAAGGGGAGCCAGGGCTGGGACGTCCCCCTCCAGGCTCCCAAGGCTCCACGTCCTTGTCCTGGGGCAGGAGCGCTGCTGGGTTTTACCCTGAACCCCTCCTCCCCACGCAGCCCCCCCGGAACACTCTGCAAACTCTGACCTCAGCAGAGCGTTCGGGGCTGATGGAGCGGCCTCTTTCTGAAATTCAGATATAAATCCCCGGCCTTCTGCGGAGCGCCCACGGCAGCTTGATTTATCTGGGCTGCTGCGGGCTGCCCTGTAGACTTTCAAAAACTTGGAAAGGCAGAGACGGCGGGGAGGAGAGAGAGGAAGGGAGGAGAGAGACCCAGGACGGGAGAGAGGGAGCGCCTAGGCAAGTGTCCTTCCCTCCCAGCTGGGGGCTCCTGTCCCCGGCCTCTGGGGAGGGAGGGTTTGCTCTGAGCAGCCGCACTCAGCCAATCCATCTTCCCCCGGATGCGGCTAATCTGCACATTCTCTTCTCGTGCGATGTTACCACCGCTTTATCATAAGTGGGCTATGAAGACGTTTGGAGCTGCTACCGTTGTAATCCATCCAGACGAGCAGGGGCGAGGGCTGGAGCAAACTCCCGGTTTCCTGCCCCATCTGTGAGCCAGACTGCGGCTGCAGGTCAGGGGCACCTTCCCTCCCTCCAGGCTGGTAATTGCAAAAAATGAAGCCACTGAACCTGAACGGAGATCAAAGAACTCAGGAGGAGAGGGGGGGAGGGGCCCTTGGAGGAAAAGCTGGCTGTGGGCGGGTGGGGGGCGAGAGGCCACCAAAACCCCAACTGCCTTCCAGGAGAGCTGGAGAGACAGACAGACAGGAGCGCACACGCCTGGCAGATGAAGCTGGCCCTGGTGACGAGGGGCGACGGGTGAAGGCGGCTTAGACTGCGGGTCTCCCCAGCACTCCGGGTCCTGGCCCTGGCCTTCCTCAGACCTGTGGTCCCCTCGTCTAGTATCTGGTCATCAGGCCAGGACGGCAAACCTTTCCCCCTCAGCACGAGATGCCACCCGCCTCTCTCTCTGTCCCTCTCTCTCCTCAATTTCCAGGGACCATTTAAAAAACAGGCTGGGCAGCAAGGTGTCAAGAAGGGCCACCAGGAGTGACCCAGTGGTAAGCTCTCCCAGCCTCCTCCAAGCACACGGGTCCCGGTCCCAAACACCCTGGCGGCCAGCCTTAGACACACCCTGACCTCGGGGTCATCCCAGGAGCCCTGCTTTTCTTTCCTACATTTAGGGACAGTGGCTTGGGTTGCTTTGTGTTCCAGGCCCTGGCGGGGATGGCCTGTGGTCAGTGAGTCTTCCTTCCCAGCCCGACGCTGGCTTCATTAATTGCATTTTATTTTCCAGTGGACGGGTCTCTGCAGCCAGCCTGGGCTCCCCTACAATCGGCGATAAATCGTGGCCGAGTGCTAACAGCGCGCACATTTACTCCCATTAATGCTTCCTGTCTCTGGACGCTGGGCCGGGGCCAGATCCGCTGCATTACAAGCTCCCCGCTGGAGAGCGGGCCTCTAGGCTGCGTTCCAGGCCTAACTGGCAGCTAATACCTTCACACATTCGCGGATCCCACACTCCCGGGAGCAGGAGGCAGCGCCAGGCTTGCCCGGGGTCAGAGACTGCAGTGCGCCCACAGCCCTGGGAGGCGACTCTGGCCCTGGGGGGGGGGGGTCCCGCAGGGCC
>NW_026000102.1:6998937-7011137 GCF_001458135.2 Marmota marmota marmota
GGGGGGGGGGGTCCCGCAGGGCCTCCTGAGCCTGGGGTGGGGTCCCGGGCACAACTGGCCCCCAAGGCCATTCCTGATTTTGAAAGCCTTTCTGTGCGTATTTTAGTTTCTCTTTCCACTCGGTTCCTCTCACCTGGGTCCAACTCAGCGGCAGCAGCTGAGCAGCAGGAGGTCGCGCTGTGACCCACTGAGATGCCCTCCTCTCTGCCCAAAGCCGCTCAGACCCCCCATGGCGGATCTCTAAGGTTCCCCGCGAGCCCAACCCCCATGACTCAGTGCCTTGGTGACTGTCACCCCTGGCTGCGGATCCGCCCCCGGGCTCCAGAGCTTCGTAGACAGAGAGTAGTTAAATTCCTTCAGCAGTTACTCTCGCCTCCACGTCTGACCCTCGTGGGCAGAAGGCCCGGGAGGAGGCAGCAGAAACCACATCCTCCCATCAGGAGCTGGCGGGAAAGAGCCCTTGCACAGCGGGCAGCAGCGCCCGAGTCTGCCGGTTCCCCTGAGGAGCACCCGGGAGCAGGGCCTGGCGCTCACGTGCGTGCACCACATGCATGAGCCGCCACCTGTGAACACGGTCCTTCACAGGAAAACTCAGGTCCTCCCGAAAGCCCTCGTGGGGATGAGCGCACCCTGGCTCTCTAACAGGCGCGTCCAATTAGGTGGGCCTGGGCACGTGTGTGGTGTGCGCCTGCGTGTGTGTACGCGGTGTTTTGAAAAGCCTTCCCCTGCATGTTAGCATCACACATGTTCAAGATCCAGGCACACTTTTCAGAAGTTATTGCTGGAAAAATGTTGAATCTCATAACAGCAATAAAAGGAAAATACGGCCGGAGCCAATGTAAATGTCTCTCTGGAACTCGCTCCAGGAGCGTCGGAATATTCGTGTCAGTTTGAAATTCCAGCCTTCAGAGTGAAGCAGCTTGCCTCTCCCTGGGTGTAGGGGAGAGGATGAGGGTCCTTTCTGGAAGCCCCTCACCAAGCCGGCCCTGTTGGTGACCCTGGCCTGCTGGCCCCAGGCTCCCCATGGGTTCATGCTGCTTCCCAGGAGGGACAGGAGGAGGCCAGACGTGACAGCCCAAGGAAGCAGGGGTGAGGGTCAGCTGGGAAGGGTGACTGCCGCAGGTCTGGGGAGGGAGGGCTGTGGCCCCTGGCCTGGTGGGTCTGCAGTCCTGCTCCTCTGCCTGCCCTACTGCCCCCACATGGCCTGGCCTGCGATGGGCTGCTGTACCCAGCCAGGCCAGGCTGTGGGCTCCTGCTCTGGGACTGCTTCCTCTCTGGGTTCCACTCTGACCGCAGGCTCTGGCAGAGGGTGGGCCTGGGAACACACCTGATGGGGGGGTGGAGGACACTGCTGCCTTCTGGGTGCCCGAGGGGGGCCAGGCCAGCTCCGCCTTTGACTCCAGCACGGTCACATTCAACCCAAGCCCTGCAGGAGGCCCATGGTATGACCTTCACACATGGGCAACGGGGAGCCAGGACCAGGGGCAGGGCCAGCGCTTGGGCTCTTGTCAGGGTGTGGCTGCGATGGGACGGGGACCTGCGCTGTGCCCTTTGGGCCGACTTCTGAGTTTCACGCTCTGGAGCTTGCTCAGGCTTGGGCTCCCCGGCACAAGCCCATGGCCTGGACACCACCAGCCTGGATGCTGGAAGCTCAGGAGGTGACCCTCAAAGCTGGGAGGGGCACCCAGATGCCGAGGCTCTGGACTCAGAGGCAGGGCAGTGTGGACATGTGGAGGACCCAGGTGGACCTGGGCTCCCTCAGCTCTGGCCCTCTCCTGGACAATGCAGAGGGAGGGCCAGCACTCTTCTCCAGGGCTGGATCTGTGAGGTCAGCAGGTCTAGGTGTCACAGACTCTCAGCCTTCCTGGCCATGCCACCCAAGTCAACTCCCGAACGTCCCTGTGCCTCAGTTTCCCCGTCACTTAGGAGGCAGAGCGAGGGGTATGTGCGGTGGTGGTTGGCCGGGTCCTTGGCCCATGAGGACCCTTGGTCATTGCCTCTCTTTCTCCCACTACAGCCCTGGGCTTTGCTGACTTGCCCACTGGCCTGCAGCGCTGTGGCCAGAAAGATCCCCCAGGAGCGAGGATGACCCCAGAGCCTTGGGCACAGGAGACGGCGAGGTGAGCGCCATCCGATAAGTGGGATTCCTGGCAGCTTCGGGAAGAAACAAAATTCCACCCAAGAGTCTGTCTTTCTCTGTCCCTGGCTCCTCATGTTTATGTCCAAAAGTAAAAGAAAGCAAAAGAGCAGATCTAGCCGTGGCTGCATGCTTGCTGGGAATCGTCACAAGGACGTGTCCACGGAGCAGCAGTGACATGGCGGCCAGAGGGGCTGGGGTCCCTGAGCGGGAAGTGGCACTCGTCTCAGGACAGGGCTCAGCCTCCATCCCAAAGGGTCGGCCCCAGCCCCCACTCCCCACACGCGGTGGGCACCCAAAGCAGGGTGCTGGGGGGCAGGTTCAGCTGTAGACTGTGAACCTGCCCCTTGTGTGCTGCTCGCTCACACAGTCACAGCATGTGAGACACACACGTGAACACACACACATGCAAGGACGCACATGCGTGCACACACCCGTGTCCCTCCCCAGGTCCATCTCATCTGAGGCTCCAGAACTAGAGGGTGAGGGAGGGTGGGCAGAGGTGGGAGGAGGGGGTGAGGGGCCCTCGGTGAGAAGGGCTTGCTGGCTAGGCACGGGCAGGAACCTGGGGACCAGGCAACCACTGGTTCATGGTTGCTGTCTCCTTGGAGGGACTGAGGCTCTGTCCCTGGCCAGCATGGCCTCTCCCAGGTCAGGGCTTGGCTGGGACTCCTGGGCAGCCCTGAGGTCCCTGTACGCAGTGATGTGAGTGCTAAGGAGGAGGAGCAGAGGCCACTGGGCCACACAGCCATGGCCCTGCAGACCGCCCAGGGCCACGTTGCTTAGCAGAGAGGGTGCGAGTCGGTGTGGCTGGGGCTCCCTGGGGCGAGGGTGAGGGGGGGGCTTAACTCCCAAGGCTGGGGGTGGGGAACAAGGTGCCCACTGCAGGCCCCCCTCAGAACGCACCTGCACAGATCACCTATGAACCACCCCAGGACCCCGAGGGAGGCCGCTTCCCTGGACACCCACTTCACAGACGTGAAACGGAGGCGCTGAGAGCTCCCTCTACCACCTGTGCTGCCCGGTAAAGTCTCCAGCCGACAGGGACAGACGTGTGACAGTGCCCCTGACTTCCCTGACTTCAAATTTTGCCTTCCATATGAAAATAAAACTGTGTAAGATGCACGGACTGGACGAGACCTCTCTCTGCAGGGTCACGCTTGCTCTGGGTGGGCCTGCCAGGACCCTCTGCACCTAGCACTGTGTCCCTCTCCCTCGGCGGGGCCACACTTGGCTCTCTGGACACCGGTGGCTCTGCTGAGTCCTCCCCCTGTGTGGCCCCTGGCAGTGACCCCCTTGGGGAAGAACATGCTTCCAGAAGCCCCTGACCCTTGCCCGGGTGGCCTCAGCCTCCAGAGCCACAGGCATCTGTTCAAGGGTGAGCCCTGCATGACGCAGGCCGGCGCTGGAGGGATGTGGAGAGTGACTGCCTCTAACAGGGGCCGACACTCACGGGGCGTCTTGCCCATGCCACGCGCTCTCACGGCTCCGCCTTCCTGATCACTGAGGTTCGTCTGTGGCTGTGATAACTACAGGTGAGAAACGAAGGGGGCAGTCACCAACATGCCAAGGCCACAGAGGTGGCAGGTGCCAGGCTGGGCAGACACCTTGGCAACGCTCCCCCAGCCTGGCCCGCCACCTGGCACCCTGGGTGGGGCCAGGCCTGGGCTCTGCACCCAGGCAGATGTTTTCATCAGCACATCAGGACGCTGTCCTAGGACCGGAGCCAGGGGCCTCCCCGACAGCCCCTGCCATCTTTGCTCTAGGGCGCCCTGGGCAGTGGCCCCTGCACAGAGGAGGCAGAGCTGGGGAGCTCCCGTCACAGGGACAGAGGGAGGCGGGGAAGCAGGCAGAGGCCCGGCCTCTGCGCCTCTCCACGGGCGGAGCCCAGGGTGGGGATGACTGAGGTGGAGGCCGCACAGACAGGCCTGGGGACAGAGGGCCTGGGTAGCTCCTCGTTTCCCACAGAGGACGTGTGGGAGTGCCTGGGGCGGCGGTCCTGTGTGCAGAGGCAGGGAGCCCTGCTCCCCCGTGTGTCAAGGTCCGCGGCTGGTCACGCCAGTGGGCCCACTGCCTCACACCCCAGACACCGCCACTGCCATCCAGGGAGGAAGCGGGTGTCAGGAGGTGGCGGAGCTGGAGGGACACCAGCACGCTGGCCCCTCTCCTGGGTGGAGTCTGGGACCTGACAAAACCACACCCTGAGCAGGAGGCGGGGACATCACAGGTGGGTGGCTTCCTGAGACGCCCAGCAGGAGGACGCACATTCCCGGACCCCTGGAGGCGGGCGGTGACTGCAGCACAACTGGCAGAACCCCCCCCCCCCTGCAAGAGACCCCTGTCTCCTGGTGGGACAAACAGAAGGAACTGGAGGCCACAGCAGGCCTGGCCTGGGGACACTGCCAGACCGAGGGCGACTGATCCCCCTGTTTACAGGGAACGCTGGGGCTTCCTGGGATGTGGGCTTCCCAGTGCTGACTGGGAAGTCCTGGGCGAGGTGGGGTGGTCGGTTCCAGGAGGGGCAGGCCTGGGCTGGAGGAGGGAGGATACTGTGGGTGGGCAGCACTGCCCAGGGCTTCAGGAAGGAGGCACAGGGCCTGGGGTAGGACTCCCAGTACCCAGGGCGAGTGGGATCAGGAGGTGCTTGGGACCTGGGGAGGGCCTTGTGGTGGCCGCTGGTACTGCTGCCCCTCTGGGGGAAGTCCCACAGATGTCCCTACCTTTGGGGAGAGTCACCTAGCTTGAGACCATGGAGTGAGGATGATCAAATAGAACCAACCGGAGATTATTACCAACACTCCCAAGAGCCCTGGGGCTTTGTCAGGTTCCACCCGGATCAGCCTCCACAGACCCAGCCCAGCGGCAGCGTGGCCCGAGGCGACGGGCTCTGTCCTTCGGCCCCCTTCTGGCTGAACTCCTGCAGGCTGAGTGTCCTGGGCAGGTCCTGGAGGTTCTAAAGTGGAGGATGGCGTGGGTAGGGAGAGGCGACTCGGGGCGGAAGGCACCTCTGTGGAGACAGGGGGTGGTGGGCGGTAGGAGGCTGACGGGGACCTTCTCTGTCACTCTGTGGCGAGGCTTCCCGGGTGTCCACCCAGCTCCAGGCTGAGCTCCAGCTCAGTGGGAAGCTTCTGTGATAACAAGGAGGGTCAGTGCAGGACCTGGCTGGAGACGCTGGGCGCAGGAGGTCACAGACTCCGGGAGGCCCAGACGCAGGCCGTAGAGCACGGCGAAGCCCTGCGGAGGAGCAGCTCCGTCACACACCTGGCCTGCAGACACAGGCACCGTGGGAGGAAGGAGCCCCCATGCTCCGTGGCGTGGAGCTCCAAGGACTGGGAAGGGGGCACCTGCCCGGCCCTGATCAACACACCTCCAAGGCCCTGGGAGGTGCCTCGGGACAGGAACGAGGGTCCAGTGTTGTGCGGTGTTTGATTTTCAGTTTTCTCCTTTATTCCTGACGCTCAGGTGTGCAAGGGGACACCCAATGTATCTGAAGCCACAACAGTACGCGTTGCAAGGATCAGCCGTCAGAATCACCCGCAGGCCAGGGGGACTCTCGAACAGGCAGCCAGGTCAAGGCCAAGTGCTGGCGAAGACGCGGAGGGGCTGGGCCCCCAGTGGAGTTGGTGGGAGCGGAACACGGTGCAGGTGCGGGGAGGGCAGGCTCATCAGTGGAGATTTACACACGACCCAGCAATCCCCCTTCCGTGTTTGTACCCACGTCCACGCAGATGTGTGAGTGTGACCGCTGTAGGGGTGACATTCACAACAGCCACACGGTGGGAAGAGCCCCCTGCCCCCGTGGAGGAGTGGAAGAGGCAACGGGGACCATCCACACCGCAGAGGCCCTGCACGCACAGGAGGACCACGCTGTGGGTGAACCTCAACAGCAAGAAGCTCAGGGAGGAGCTGGACACAGAGGCTGCCCGCGCCCGGCTGTTTGTATGGGATGAACAGACAGATGAGTCCACAGCGCCAGGAAGCAGATCAGGGCTGAGGGGTGAGGTGACTGTCCTGGACAGAGGGGTCCCTCTGTGGGCACGAGTGTCCCGAGCTCTGCCTTGGGGCTGGCCATACCACTTGGTGACCAGATGCCATAGAACTGCAATTGGAGCTGGGTGGACTGTTGGGGAGGAGAACGTCTCTCGGGAAGCTGTTTTGAGAAGGGATTATTCAGGACATCAGCATCTTTCAGCATCCCACTTTCCCAGACCACTTAAAGTTTCCCTGAAAGGCCCCAAACCTGTCTGCAAGAGGAGCCGAGGACTTTCAGAGGTGACCTCCATCTCTAAGACAGACATCTGTTGCCAGGCGGTGGCGTCCGAATCTGTCAGCACCAGGGCTGGTCCAGATTTCCCAGCCTGGGAGCGCAAACCTCATTTAACCTGTGCTGTTTCCTGATCTTAAAACACAGGGAGTTCTTGCAACATGCCTTTGTCATGGAACCAACATTCTGTGCTGTGACACGGTGACGTCCCCACCGTGGCGCTACCTGCTCCGATGGGCCCCAGCGGGCCTTAGAGTTGTCTGGCGTCTGGTGCCTGGTCTCCCTGCTGTCAGGACAGTGGTGACGTCCCTGCTGCATTAGGCTGAAGGCTGCGGCAGGCGCTCCCCTCCTGCGGATTCCCTGGAGGTATGAACAGGCCATGGGGGCCATGCCCAGTGACCTGAGCCTGCGTTTGTGTCCAGCACGTGAGCTGCAGGGGCACACAGGGCCACACTGACACTTTATATCGAGGACATGGGCCCATGGGGTGATGGAAAGACGGGCCACGGGGAACTGAGGGCCACCTGAGTGTCCAGCTCCCCAGGTCCCCCACCAGCCTTGAGGCTGTGGCTGAGAAGGGGCCTCAGGGGCAAATGGGTGTTCCAGGCCACTCCCTGCTGCACCTCGAGAATCCCAAGCTGGTTGGGTGCCTGGGGGGAGGGACGGGGCAGGGAGCATGTGTTGGGTGCCTCTGGGCCAGCTCACAGAGCTGCCTGGTTGACTGGCCGTGTAACGCCGTCACAAGTGCCCATGGAAGACCAGCACTGAGGCGCTGCAGGAAATGGGCTCCGGCTGGATCTTGGCCTGCAGGGTCGGTGCAGCAGGAGGTGCTCCAGAGCCCAGGATGAAGACAACGCTCCTTTGTTCTCTACAAAACGGGCCGCATTCGTCCTGGACCACAAGACTGAGATGATCTGTCGAGGGAAAGTTCCAAGGGAACCGTCTTCCCACCTCCCTCTATTTCAGAAGCAGCCTGCCACAGGGACATGGCCACCCAGACAGGGTCCTCTGCTGGGTTCCTGCCTCCCTGTCCTCCAGGCATCCCCAAGCCGACCTCCTCCTGCACCCTCCAAGGGTCCTCTAAAGAGCTGGGGCAAGATCAGAACTCCAGGCTGCTGGTGGGGACGGAGCATGGGGCAGCCCCTCAAAACACTAGCCAGAGTCCAGGAACCCAGATCCCTCCTGGGTGTACCCCAGGGGAACGAAGACACAGGCTCACAGCAGACCCTGCACAGAAACAGCAGTCACGGCACGGTTCGCGATCGCCAAAGGCGAGATCAACCCAAATGCCCACTGGGAGGCACACGGGGGTAGACCACGGCCCTGGCACACACAGGGAAGGTATGCACATTAGTAGGAATGAAGCAGACCCGCATGCAACACGGTGGGCCTTGCAAAGTTCACACGAGGACAGAGCCAGTGGTGAGTCCCCACGCCGCGCTTCGGGAAGCACCCAGGGGAGGCTCGTCCACAGAGGCAGGAGCTAGGGGGCTGGGGCTGGGGCAGTGGGTGACCGCCGACAGTGTGGATTTCTTCTGGGGGGAAGAATATGTCCGAGATGGTGGTGATGGCCACAGCTCCCTGTGGATGTACTGAGAGCCACCACTTCAGGAGGGCCGTGGGTTGCATTTCGACGGAGCTGAGGTGTGCCTGTGTCCACGCACTCCCTCCTGGCTTTCCCGTGTTTGGTGCTCATGGGTTTGCCTCCCTGCTGGACTTCCTCTGTAAGCCCCAAGTCAAGGGTCAAGGTGCCCCTGTGGCTCTCCTGGACTCTGCGCAGGTGAGATGGGAGCCCTCAGACCCGTACGCTGGTGGCTAAGGCCTCCTCGGCCTGTGTCGCCACCTGTCCTCCAGGGAGGAACCAGGCCCGTGCACAAGTGCTGTGTGCAGTCTGCCTAGTGCCAGGTTTCTCACATTTTGCAAGATTTCTAAATCTTTTTGAAGTAGCCTCGAGCTTGGGAGAAGTGCTGTCTGGGGTCCTAAGCCCAAGGAGGCCGTGACATGGTCAGAGAAGCGTCCCTTGGACACAGAGGTGAGGAGGGCATTAGGAAAAGTGTCTTCATCAGAATCATGTCAAGATAATACATTTTTTCCTCGACTGGTGGATGAAACGCCGTGGCCAGAGTCCTACGGGCACCGGCCGTCTTCCCCTGGGAGCTGCGGTTCAGCATTAGCTGGTGCAGCGTTGGGAGTATCCAGAGCGAGCTCACCTCCCACACGGGGGCCGTCCTGTGTCACGTAGCCCAAACACCCTCCAAACCTGGCCAGCACTAAGTTTCTGGGCCCCGACCCCGGGCACATGCTAGAAGCACTTTCAAGGGAAACCCGAGTGAGCTCAAGTGCCTGGGCACCCGAAACGCCCTGGACTTCAGGGCCAGTCTGGGGCTGGCTTGGCTCAGGGTGACCCATCCGACAGACGACACGGGAGCTGGGTCTCTGCCAGGCCTCCTGTACGTCGTCCTGGTTGCAAACACACCCGTCCTGACCTCTGTGCCTTTCCAAGATCTGTGGTCCAGGGCTGGTCTTAGTGAAGCCCTTGCCACTGTGAGCTGGTCCTCCTGGGGGAGGGCAGCCTCCAAGGCCACCAGGCTGTGATGGAGCACACCCCAACCACCAGGCCAGACTCGGTCCTGAAGCGCACGCCTCAACCCCAGCGCACCCACTATCTAATCTCTTCTGATCCCCGTCTGTGTCGGCTGGAGGGGACGCCACTACAGCTTTGCCCTTGGGTAGCTCCCTCCGAGGGAGCTGGAGTCAAGCAAAGGTGACCGTGGCTCCAGGTGCTCGGTGCCAAGAGCAAAGAGACAACCCCAGCCGCCAGGGGTGCTCGCGCGCACAGGGGCAAAGTCCTCCCAGCAGCCCTGAAAGGCCCAGAGCCAAGCCGGGCAGGGAGATATTCCTGTGCCTGGGGCCCATCCCTGGCCCGACGGGTCATTGTTTCACACACACAAAAGGGGACAGGAAGGAGAAAGACATAAATGAGGAAACAAGAGGAGATGTTGATGAGCACGCAGGTTTGGCGGCGGGAGCTCCGCCAGGGCTCCTCTCTCCCAAATGCACCCCGTTACGCAGAATCCCACAGACGCGGACGTGCGAGTAATTGCTGGAGGAGAAAAGTGCACGGGGACAGAGGGCTACGTGGGGACCGGAGGTACTCTGCCACAGTGCCACGTTCTCAACAGTGAGGCAGGAGACAGCAGCAGGTCTGGTGGTGACGGTGGCTTGGGGCACACATCACACAGACCGTTTAGGGGACCCGTGGGCCCAGATGGCTCTGGGGGGGACTGGAAAGAGTCTTTAGTCTCAGCCATCAAAAGTAAAAAATTCCTTTGTGCCTAAACATAACCCGAGAGCAGGGAAGTGCCCTCTTCTAGGCTCCTGGGGGCACAGAACTGGCACTTCAATTAGAGACCTTCACCCATTTCCACTCCAGCCCCAGGACCCAGGGGCCAGCCTCTGTGCAGGTCCCCACCTCAGCCACGCTGGCTCTGCACAAGTGTCAGCTCTGTGTGGACACCACCTCGCCCCAAGGGGCCCTCTGTGGTCAGCTGCCAGTGGCCTCTCTTTAGCTCTGAGTGGAAGGGCTGCGTCTGTGGGAACCGGGCTGCTAGCAGGGTCCTGTGCAGAGGGCTCATGACATGCCCATCATCCAGGGCTGCCCTGTCCAGTAGGGTCACCTTCTAAATGGACCTGAGTCAGAATGAAATGGGACAGACCCCTGGGTCCCTGGTTCTGCCACGTTTCCTGGGCTCAGTGGCCACATTTGGCATGTGGCCGCCACAGGGGATGGGGCAGCTCTAGGTTTCCACCATCACAGCTGTCACCAAGACTCACTGTGCCCTCCCAAAGGTGCTGGCTGCTCAGAGCCTGTGAGCGGGACAGAGGAGGACAAGGCACAGGAGTCAGACTCCAGGGAAATGTCCCACGAACGCTCAGGGTCTGACCAATGGCTGGTTCCCCCTGGCTCCCAGCCCCAGGGGCGCAGCCCTTGGAAACTTCTCCAAGGCAGAGCCCTGCCTGCATCCTCCCGTGCCTGCACCCTCCTGTGCCTGCACCCTCCCCCGCCTGCACCCTCCCCTGCCCGCACCCTCCCCTGCCTGCCTAGCATTGGCTGGCTCTCATGGTCTGGAGGGGCGCTGGTCACTGGTGGATTCTCTCTGGGCTTGTTCCCGTTGCCCTCCTGAAGTGCTGGGCTCTGGACCCCCTTCCTTCTCTCTCCTTGTCCCTTCCCCACTCTGGGCCGCCTTCCCTGACTGCCTCCCGTGACCCCACTTTGCTGCTGCTCCCGAGTGCAGCTGGCTTCAGCTGGCTGCCAGAAACCTCGTCCCTGTACCGATCCCTCCTGCCACCACCTCCTCCTGGCCTGCCTTCAGAACGTCACAGTCCTCAAAGTCCTCTCTTTGGATGTGGACAGGGGCCGACGGGGCTGCAGACACCATTCCAGGTGCTGGGGGAAACGCAGAGCCACCAGACGCAGTTCCCACCGCCTTGGCACCATCTGAGTGGGCAGAACCACTGGTGACGTGGGCCTGGAGACATACATTGCCCCCAGAAGCCAAAACTGTCCGTAGAGAGATGACGGCACCTGGGATGCCACAGATACCCAGAGGGCAGGAGGCCATGGTGTAGGGGCCTGAGGACAGGAATTAGGTCAGTCCAAGGTCACTGTCCTTTCTTTTAGCCACAGATGGCTTCGTGATGGGACGGGGGCATGTCCTGAGAAGGGCATTGCTGGCCAATCTCCTCGCTGGGCCACGGCACACAGCATGCGGCCCCTCAGCCAGCAGGAGTGCACACCAGATGCTGTCAGCAGGCAGCAGGCGTGCGGCACCCGAGCTCGTCTTGTGCCCTGTCCCTGTGTGACACCATGCCTGACTGCACAGCTGTGCTCTTGACTGGTGGCACAGGCTTTGTCACACCTGTGCCAGCACAGCCCACGATGCCACACTGCGACATCGCAAAGGCTGAGATGTCACTAGGCAGTGAGAACATTCCTGCTCCTTCTTGACCTCGTGGGACCTCCACTGTACACAGGCTCATTGTTGGCCACACCTTGCTGAGGGACGCCTGGCCAGACTTAAGGAACTGCACAGGAGTGACACCCAGACTCCCCCTGGGCTCCTCCCCCCCTGACGGTGGCCACTGGAGCCACCTCCACATCCTGGTCCCTGTGGCTGGTGGCATTGGCTCCTCAGGCCCACTGCATGGCCTGAGCCTCCCCCCCTTTCCCAGACAGAGATGTGCAATTTGAAAGTGGCTGGTGGGCTGGGTGTGGTGGTCACACCTGTGACCCAGAGACTCGGGCCTGAGGCAGGAAGGTCACAAGTTCGAGGCCAGCCTGCACAAGACCTTTGGCAACTCAGAAAGACCCTGTTTCAAGATAAAAAAATCAAAAGGGCTGGGGCTGTGGTTCAGTAGGCGGGACCCCAGGATTCCATCCTCAGTAAAAAAAAAAAAAAGAAAAAAGAAAATGACTCCAAGGGGCAGCAGTGCGAGGCTAGTACAGGATCGAGCTTCCCGAGGAGGGTGGATTGTCCCCTGCAGCACCAGGTCCCCGTCTCATTTCAGCCCAGCAGGGCCAGGCCCACTCCGGAGCTTCCCTCAGCTGGCCTGCTGGGAGCCACCCCCGCCACCTCCTGGAACCCTCCTCCAGCACATAAAATAGGAGGCTGAGGTGCTAAGTGGCACTTGAGGGCCTGGCTGCCCCCCTGCCCTGCAGGCTCCGCCCAGCTCGGCTGTCCCTGAACTTCTCCCCTCCCCCAGCCCAGCGTTTCACACCAAGTGGAGGGAGAGTGCTGG
>NW_026000102.1:7012008-7047436 GCF_001458135.2 Marmota marmota marmota
GGCTGCGTCAGCAACAGGCCCTGCCTCAGCTGCTTCTGTTGGGCAGGTGGGGGGGGAAGGGGACCGGATGGCAACCCACAGGGTGCTGGGCGTGGACCTGAAAGCCACACAGGGACTGTCCCTGCTCGCAGCCCCACCCCAACGTGGGCCTCACAGTACGTGGGCAAGCGAGAACCGTGCTCAGGCCTGGGTGGAAGCCCACCCAGGGCTTGAACCTGCTCCCTCTGAGCCCGGGTTGAGGCTCCTGTGCCCCTGGGGCCTGTCCTGCTGAGCCAGGCGTGTGATGCTCTTCCTCCCCTTCTGGCTTGTGGCCTTCCTGTGGGGACAGGGTGCCATGCCTCCGTCCTCCCCACCCCAGGCAAAGCTGCACCCACTCTCGCCACGGGAGAGACAGGAACGTCTCCATTTAGGATGGGGATGGACCATCCGTGGGCTGCACGAGAGGGACCTTCAGTCTGCAGACCTCTGCAGAGTTTAGAGGGAAAAGGAGCCCAAGTCCAGGAGCCTTGTCCGCGGCGCTTCCCCTAGACTAAACAGAGCTGGCAGTGGGCGAGCTGCGGCTACCGTGGGACACAGGAGACGGCTGGGCTGGGCTGGCCTCAGGGAGGTGACTGTGAAGGGGCAGTTTGTCCACCCCACATGGTGGCTGCACACCTATGCCATTGTCCACCCCCAGGGCTCGGCTGCTGAGGCTCAGGGGAGGCCCAGGGTCAGCATGGGACACGAGGGTGACCCAGAGCCCTCTCCCAGCTCTCTGACTCATGCTGTATCACCTAATCTCATACCGGCCCTGCTGTCATTTAGAGAGGGGACACTGAAGCCAGGAGTGGGAGGCCCGCGGGCCAGCCATTCACCACTGTCTGCTGTCTCACAGCTGTGGCCACCCTGCTGAGGCCTGGCTTCTCCCTCTGTAGACAGAGATGTCCAGGCTTCTGGAATCTGCCGCTGTATAGATGCGAAGACGCGTGGGGCAGATATCCGGGTCCCTCGGGAGGCGGGGGCGGGGGGGGGGCGGGGGCGGTACGCTGTCCCCAGAGGCTGTGGGCCTGCACGCAGCACCCAGGATGGGATGAGGCTGCGGCTGGGGCAGGCCCACTCCTGTGCTCGGCCGCTTACTCCTGGCCTTAGAGCAGGGAGGGTTAGCTCTGGTTTGTGGGTGCACCCTACAGTTTCCTCTCAACAGAGGGGGAATAAGATGGCCATCCCTGCCCAAGGTCAGGCCCAGCAAGGCTCATGCTGGACACAGTTTGTCTTGGCTTGGGGTCTCGTGTGGGCCTCTCTTAGAGAGAACTGCAAGTCGCTCTGCCAATTCCTGGCTCAACAAGGCCCTGTGAGGTGAGGCCCAGGACAGTGGCAGCCACTCTGGTGAGTAGGTCTTTCCCTGCAGGCTCACTGTGGGGCTGCTCTGGAGATTCCAAATCTGGGGGAGCGGACAAGGGAACACACAGTGACCCTGGGGCAGGAGGGGCTGTGGCGCTGGTGTTAGAGTAGAGGGGCTGGGTGCTGACCCTGTGGGCTTGCCTGGCCATTGGGGATAGCTGAGAGGCTTTCTGGGGCCCCTTGTCCGCGGTCCTACCGCTGATCTCGGAGGGAACGCCTATCCTCATGGGGAGGTCGGGAGCTGCTTCTGAAACCACAGCTGCTCAGAAAGCAGGTAGAAAAGGCCCATCCGTCACTCGCTCCCTCCACCCAGAAGGCCCGGGGGAGGCGGGCCTGCACAGCACCCTCTGCCCCGGACACACCCTGCCCACAGTGATTCCCAGCCGGCAGATTCTGGCCCACGGTGGGTGCTTCCTCCTAACACAGGAGGCTCCAGGAGGTGGGGTCCCCAGACGTGGACTCTCCAGCTCCCACCTGAAAGGCTCAGGTCAGACACCATCGTCACCAGCTGCTTCGACTCAGGTGGACACTCAGCGGGGACACCTGGCTCATAGGGATGCAGGAGATGCGACGGGAAAGTAACCCAGCTGAGACTCAGAGACCACCAGACGCTCAAGTCCCACCCTGTCCCCACGCACGCCTGCCGGCAATCTCGAGGAGCCGTGCTGCGGCTCTGGGTGGAGCCCTGTGGGGCTAGACCTCCCATCACATTTCCAAGGGGCAACATTCACCAGGAGACACGGAGAAACCCGGAGAGCCGGAGCAGCCACCGCCTCCCGGCCTCCCAGTGACCGCTGCGCATCCTGCGCAAACAGCTGCGCGGGATCCTTCCATAAATCCCGTTCAACAAGCTCTCAACAATGAAATACCCTACTATTAGCCAAGACAACCACTTACTCAAAACAAACACTATTCACGAGTTCAGCTAAAACGCGTTCCCCCATGATCATCAGTCCCTGGCCTGGGCACTTCAATCTCTCTATTTATGAAACAATAATGGAATTCTATTTAACAGCCCAGCGCTGGAGTTCGCTGCTCTGATAAGTTTGCATTGCAACTTTGCCCCTGGCGATACGCTCCTGCCTATTACTGCCTTGTCCTGGTTCACAGATGGATGAATCACGGTGCGGAGAGCAATGCAACCTTCACCCACACTATTATCAAAACCAGTGTCCATGGCCATTCCAAAGGTTTCACTCCGACACAGCGCATGGGCTCAGAACCCCATGCAAATGCTGCTGCGATTACCATAATTCCGCGGGAGCCCGTGGGGGAGGGGTCTCCCTGCTTCTCAGTGCAGGGGGACCTCCGGCCTCCTCTCCCTCTGACCCTAGACCCTCCACAGGGGCTTTTCCTCTTTTGTCCGCCCTGGCTGGAAGTTTTTCACTCCACAAATGTCTGGGAGCCCTGGCCTTGTGCTAGATGCCAGGGTACCACTCAGGGCAGGAGGATGCCCCTCCATCCTTGTGGGTGACCGTTCTCAGCAAAGGTTGAGCCTCCATGAGCCCTCTGCCCTCGTGATAGGTGCAGAGAGACTGAGCTGTGTCCAGAGTCCAAGTTCATGCCACCGAGCCCAACGCCTCCAACTGGGACCATTCAGCAAGAATGAGCAGAAAGACGGGGCCTCCTCCTGCTGAGCTGGGCCTCCCCAGTGGCAGGAGCCCACCTGGCCTTTCTCAAGCTGCTCACAGACATTTTTCATGGCTCGGCAACGGGGTGGGGGAGGGATGCTCAGCCTGGGCTCCCATCCTGACCTTGGCACCGATTCCAGGGCCCCTGTCCCCCAGGGGCACCCCCATCCCACAGGAAGCCCAGAGGGTCTGTCTCGCCAGCCCTGGTGTTTTCCTCATGGAGGGGGCAGATCTCTGTTCTTCCCTCCTCCCTTCTGACACCCACTTTCGTCTGCCCGACAGTGCGGTCAAGGTGAAGGTTGCGTGCACTGCCCGCCAAGAGGGCTCTTTCAGCACTCGGGCCTCGCTGCCGGCCCCAGACCCGGCAGCCAGGGATGAGAGCAAGGCGCTCAAGTGCGTTATCTAGAGCGCTCTTTGCTTCTCCCGAGCTGGAGACACGGGGGCAGAGGATCAAAGGCTGCCGGACGGAGCTGGACACTGCTTTGATTCCCAGGGGCTAAAAATGAACAGGTTTGGAAAGGCAGAGTGCCCGCCCCACCGCGTTATCGCCTCCTCTCCCTCCCGGGGCTTCACGGTGCAATACCGCCAGTGTTGAGTAACAGGACCGAGTCCGCCGGCAGAGCCCTCCGGTGATGCCGTCGGACAGCACAACTCTACAGCTCCCCTCAATAAATCTGTCGTGTGCGGAAGGTCCTCAGCTCGACCTTGAAAGCCGAGCATCCTGCCAAGGCCTCTCTGGTCCAAAGGCTTGAAGGGATCACATGCCTCATGCTGAGCTTCCTCTGCTGTGTCCAGCTCAGGACGGAGGAAAAACCACCTTGGAGGGGCTGGGCAGGGGGCAGGAGGGGAAGTGCCTGTCCTGTGGGGGACACAGACCAGGAGGGGCTCTGGGGCCTTCTCCCAAGCAGTGGGAGACCCTCTGCCATTGTCCCCTGGAGGAGAACTTGGGGTGTAGGAGCTGGAGACTGCGCTCATCCTCCACGCCCCTCCCAGCGGGTCTCCGTTGGAACCCAGGTCAGAGTTAAGGAAGAATTCACCCCTATCTTAAAGACAACAAGCAGTCGTGTTTATGGGGCACGTGCGCTGTTTTGGTGCCTGTATTCCTAGAGAAGCTGCATTTCTGACAGCTCTCGGGGTTGCAGAGCACGGCCGTGACCTCACCTGGTACCTTCCACATACCTAACTTGGTACCTATGACATTTTTAAGGTTGTCACAGATGTGACTGGTAATAGGTGGCCTGTGGGCAACTTTCATGGGGAGCTGGGGGGGGCGAGGGAGTCGGGGCGCTCAGATCCAGAAAACCTCCGGGCCCTGGGCTGGCTCTCTGGTGTGGCAGTTGCTTGAGCACTCAAAAGCCTGGGGTGCTTCTGGTAACTTCCAGGGGCCGGCCTCCTTCCTATTGCCTCCTTCAGCCTGAAAAATTAAAGCCCTCGGCAGCTGGGGGGATTCCCACGGTGCAGATGGGGAAACGGAGGCTCCAGGAGGTGGGGTCCCCAGACGTGGACTCTCCAGGACTCCGTGTTCCTGGGCCCCCTAGGTGCCCCTGGGCTTGGCTTTCCACCTTGGTGGCCCCCTCCTCGAGGCTGTGCAGTTGCTGTCCCCCTACGAGGACCCGCAGGTGGAATCCTGCTGCACACGGTCTGCCTGTTCCTCCTGGCCCCCACCTGCCTCAGGACTCACGGTCACATGATGAAATTGCTCCCTGTGTCTCGAGGCTCCAGGCCGCCATCTAGGCTGCTGCTGACCGGGCTCCTCCAGACCTTTCCAGGACAAGGGTGGCCTCTCCCAGGCCCCCAAAGTCAGGAGGCCAAGCCTCTCGGATCACGCCCGAGACAGTTAATAACTCCCTGGTGAATGACGGGAGTGCGTTTCTGCACCACTAATTTCCGTAACTATCACTCTTTGAAAGATAGCTCGGGTCCCCAGAGCTCCGGCCTGTCCCAAACAGAGCTGCATTATGTGGCCAAGTTCAGACGGCGTATCCCGTTTCAGGACCTAATAGGGCCTGCCTCAGGAAGCTCGCTGCGTTGGGATCCACGGCCCGTCTTGGGTTTCCCCTGTCCTGTGCATCCTCCTGGAGCCCACCCGTATGTCCTGGGGAGGGGCCTCATCCAGCAAAGGGTGTGGGGGCCTCGGTGCCTCCCTGGTGATGGCCATCTGAGGCCAGAGCCCTCCAGCAGAGGGAGGGGCCTGCTGGACTCGGGCTGGTTCAGGCTCAGAAATGGAATGCAGTGTAGGGGTCAGGGTGGCCGCCTTGGCAGGGCCCAGATGAGCAACCCGCTTGAAGAAACAGGCTTTCCTTCCCAGGCTGTGAACATCCAGCAAGTGTCCACCTCTCTGTGCCTCAGTTTCCTCAATTACAAACGGGAACTGAGCCCTTCCCGGGGGCTGCTCTGGGATGAGGTACGACCCTTCCCACTTATTCATTCTTCCTGCCCATTACTCGCACTCGAAGGCCCCTGCTGACCCTGCCAGCAGCTCTGGGGCTCACTTGGTCCAGCACAGCCCTGCGTCCCCAGGCCTCGCTTGCCCTCGAGGGTCTGCCTTTCCCTGTGGGGCTGCAGACACCGGGACCAGGCTTCCTTCACAGGAGCTCCAGCCCAGGGCAGCATGGGCTCTGGTATGTCTGCATCTGCCTGCCACAGAGCTCCTGCCATCGCAGCTGGCCCCAGACTCTGGGTGGACACTAGGGCACGGGGAGCACGTTGACGCAAAGGTACCTTGGCCGGCCCTCCCAGACAGAGCACCAGGGATCGGTGTGTGTAATGCAAAGCTCTGGGGCCTAGGCAGGGGACCGGGCCACCATCTCAGTGGCCCTGACCTCCCCAACTTGTGACCTCCAGTTCAAGTGTCTTCCCTACGGCCACCGAGGTGAGGCTACCCTGATTCGGAGTTCTTCCACCTGAGCTTGCAGTGAGGAGCTAGGTGACCAGCCCATGAGGAAGAGGGCAGAGGTCACTGCCAAGTCCCAGAGCAGCGTGGCCTCCCCTGCTGGGGGGCTCCACCTGGGGGCAGACAGGCAGCCAGGAACAGGCCAGCTGAGCTCCCTGTCCTGAAGCCTGCCGGGAGGTGGTGAGTGAGGGAATAATGTGCTGCCTCTCCCCAGGGCCTCCTCCGTGGGACTCTGAAGCCTCAAAACTCCAAATGCCCCGGCAGGGTGAGGACATGCAGTGTGAGGACACGCAGGGTGAGGAGGACACGCAGGGTGAGGACACGCAGGGTGAGGACACGCAGGGTGAGGACGTGCAGGGTGAGGACACGCAGGGTGAGGAGGACACGCAGGGTGAGGATGTGCAGGGTGAGGACGTGCAGGGTGAGGACGTGCAGGGTGAGGAGGACACGCAGGGTGAGGACGTGCAGGGTGAGGACACGCAGGGTGAGGACACGCAGGGTGAGGACGCGCAGGGTGAGGACACGCAGGGTGAGGACGCGCAGGGTGAGGACGTGCAGGGCGGGCACAAGACAGCTCGCACATCCTTCGAGGCACCGGTCAGCAGGAGCAGCTGGCCCTTCGGCACATGGCTCTTCCTGGGCTGTGGCAGCTCTGACTTCCTTTCTTTGGTTCCCAAGGGGACGGGTGCCCTCCTGGTCCTGGAGCCTCCATCTACAGCTGGAAGGTTCCAGGCAGTTAGCCCCCTGCACCGTGGCTGGGGAGAGGCCAGCGTGGCAGCAGCCACAGGGTCCTGCCACGGTCACTGTATTAGCCCCCTCAGAGCAGAGCTGCCACCCCTAGACCCCAGGCTTGGGGCCTGTCGGCTGGACTTTCCCAGGAAGGACCCTGAGCTGTAGGAGAAGCAGTCGAGACCACGGAACGGCTTTCTCGGACAGCCTGGAAGAGCAGGTCTGGGACATGCCATCAACCAGAAGCCGCACAGGTGACAAGGACAGATGGAGGGGCAGGAAGCAGGTCCTGGCTTCCCAACCTCCCCTGAGTCCAGGAACACAACAGAGGTGCTGGACCTGCCCAGGATGCCCAGCCTGCTCGGATCGAGCACTGGGGCCTGGGGTGAGGTCTGAGGCCGTCTCAGTGGCCACAGACTCAAAGTGCTAGAGGTCTGGGGGTCCTCCTGCAGCCTGCACCTGGCAGTTTCCTTGGGGACACAGGCTGTCATCAGCTATATGGTCAGGGCCTGTTGTCTCAGCAGCTGGCTGGCCCGCCTGGCTTTGAAGGCTTTGCCACTTAGGTGAGGGTCAGGGGCCCCAACACGGACCTCTGGCAGGCTGAGCCCCCTCCTCTGCAGAGTGTTTGGGGCAACGACCTCCTTGCTGGGCCCCTCCTGCGGGACCTGGCTGAGGAGCACGTGTGCATAGAGCCTCTGGGGGGCCCAGGTCAGGGGAGCACACTAAGTGCTGCTGTGGATGCCTGGGCCAGGAACGTTGGCGTGGCCGGGAGGCTCAGTGGGTGAGGTGTCCTGAAGGCCAGGTGTCCTGAAGGCCAGGTGTCCAGGCCCCATATCCAAGGAGCTGTGTGTCCTCTTGCCAATTCCAGGGAGGAGTCCAGGCCCAGACTGCAGCAGGAGAAACGGTTTCTGGGGTCCAGGGCCCCCAGCAACTGGGGAGGCTGGCAGACCTGGTTTTGAGCACTGGTTCCTTCTGCTCGGCAGCCCATGGTCCCGCAGCCCCTCCCCTCTGTGCCTTGGTTTCCCTCCTCCAGAGGGAGCACAGGCCTCCTGTGAGTTAAGTGCCCAGCGCAGAAGAGGCGGTCAGTGTGGAGCTGGTCAGCAGGGCGCCTGGGAGCTCTTGAGGCCCTCACCCTGGACACAACCCTGTGCACCCTCAGATGGAAGTCCCCAGTCTCTGGGAGTCCAGTTCCCTCAGTGGATCCAGCTCCCCCTTCTCTCCCCTCCTAGCGACCTGTGAGCTGGTCGTCCCACCCAGGAGCTCAGAGCAGCCAGTGGGGACCAGAGGGGAGGAAGTGCTGCAGAGGGGGACAGAGTGGGCCTTTTGCTGTCTCCAAAGGGAAGCAGAACAGGGCTGGCGGAACTGGAAACCCACATCCGGAACTTTCCGGAAGGCTCCTCCAGCCGGGGACAGGGCCTCCATGCTGGGCCTGTGGGAAGGGGTGAGGCGGTGCCCTCTCAAGGGTTAACCGCAGCTGCGCCCTCCGCCCACACACTGCCTCCTTTATCACCATGTGCCTCCCATTACCCCCACGACTTACAGCATTCTTGGTGTCTGTATCAAGTTGATTCAATTACTGGGACCACTGTGAGGGAATATTCCCCCCAGGGGCCGGGCAAACGCTCCAGTGCCCGTGGACGGCAGGGGGAGCGGGGAGGGAGGCCCGGTGGAGAAGGCTGACTCGGGCCTGGCAAACCCCCGTAATTGACTTTTAGAAATGGCATTAGCATTTAAATGGTCCCGTCGTTATGGGGTGAAGGTTCAGGAATATGATCAATTTATTGAGCTTCTCAAATGTCCTTTTGATATTTATTTTCCGTGTGTCACGCTGCAGGGCCTCTCTGGGCTCCGCGTCGGCAGTGTGTGGATCCTGGATCGGGTTTTGCAGACAGAGCCCTCAAGTCCACCTGCCTCAGGTCCCAGACTCTCCCCTTCCCCTGGAAGTTTCGCAGACTGTGCACATAGCAGTACAGCCACAGAGAGTCTGTGGGGACGTCTCCCTTTGTCACGGGCTGCAGAGGTGGGCTGCACAAGTGGACCGTCATCCACCTCTTTCCAGAGGAGAAGGCAAGTTCACTTCCGGAGTGGCCCTGGGCTCAGGCTGGCCGTGACTCTGTGGACGTCCCAGGTGCTGGGGGGAGAGGACCCCAGCAGGCTGTCCTACCTGCCACCATGGGGAAGAGCTCACAGAGGCAGGTGGAACGTGGCCCAGATCTGTGGTGGGGCCGGATCCCGTGTGGCAGGGTGCTGTGTGTCCTGGAAACGCTGTGCTGAGCTGCAGGTATAAGGGACCTAAGGGGGAGCCTGGGACAGCAGACCAGCAGGGAAGGCAGGAGAGCAGAGCAGCTTTCCCAGCCACACCTGGAGGTAAGGCGTGTGGTCAGGCGGCCAGCTGCAGGGGAGGGCACCTGCCTCCACAGGGCCAGGGCCGCAGGGTCAGGGTCCCAGCTAGACTGTGCTCCTGGCTGTAGGCCCCAGCTCACATGCACACCAGGCTCCCCGAGTGTGTCCAGGGGGCTCTGGAGACCCTGCCAAGGACCTCAGGCATCTCACCAGGGAATGCTCTGGGCTGGCCCAGAACTTGGGGTCCCAGACAGTGCCAGCCTCCCTCCCTTGCATCCCCTCCAAGGCCCCATGAGCACCCCAGGCTGGGAGCACCACACTAAGGACTGTGCTGGCGGGGACCCACCACCACCTGCCTCCTAAGACTCACGTCACTCTGGGGCTCAGCAACAAAAGTGACACGTGCCACCTGGTGCATGGATCCTGGAAGATGGTGCAGCTGGGACACCCCCACCTCCTGGCTCAGCCTGAGCCCCTCAGTCGACCCCTGGCTCTGGGCAGGACACTGCTGTACTCTGGAGCCATCAATGATCAAGCACCTTCCGGGAACACAACTGCCAGGCTCAGCCACCCCTCCCTGGCCACTGACCTCCACACGAGGCCACCAGCACCACCCAGAGACTGCACCCAGGTGGGGCTCCTGTGGACCTGCTCTGGGCGGGGAAGATGCCTCCCAGGAGCTCCCCCAGAGCACCTGTGGACACTTGGGTGACAAGCCATGAACAGGAGCCGGGCCAGGCTGGTCCCTTAAGACAATCCCAGAGCTCTTCTCGGGTATCCCTCTGCAGGGACCCACGCATGCTGCCTTGGGAGGCGGTGGCAAGTGCCCCACAGCCCCACGGGGGCTTCCGTCCTCCATGAACGAATTCTCAACACAGAACTCAGAGAATCTTAGCCAGTGACGCGGATCACCCCAGCCCAGATCTGCAGTGTGGGGTGTAGGGGTGACCGTCTTTCCAGCCTGTGGCCCCGTCAATGCACCCAGAGGCGGTAAGCACCTGCGTGGTTTTAAGATGAGGGTCTGGCACTCGACGTTTTCTCAGTGCGGCCCAGGGCTGCCCTATGGGTCCCACCCTGGCAAACAGAGCTTCTGGCTGCTAGAAAGTCCCCACTGCTATCCCCCCAGAGCCAGCCCAGACTTTAAGGAAAGGTGTGTGGCTGCCAGAAGGGCCAGCCCCGTCATGCTGTCATTCCTGCTGTCATCTCTGAGGAGTCTGCCCTGCGGACCCCACCCTGGCTAGCGGCCTCCCCTCCCACGATGCCCGTGGGGGCCCAGCACCGCCCACATGCTGTCTTCCCAGTGAGAACCCACAAGGGCGGGCATCCGCTGCTGGGTAAAGAAGTCCAGACCAGCGCTCCAGGGCAGAACTGTCCTCACAGTAAGTCACTAAGTGATAAACAAATTGCCGGGAAGGAAAAATGCCGACGTTTCGCCCCAGGTGGAAAATTGACGTTTTAGAAATAAACAACAAAAAACCGCCCTAAGGCCTTTAAAGATGGAGATCGACACCAGGTTTGAACCCAGAGGCCAGTCTGGAACCTGGGGAGAAGAGCTTCTGCTGGAGCTGGACCAACCCAGAGCAAGGTCACGAGGAAGGGGCTCTGCAGCCACCCCTGGTAGCACCGGCTGGCCCTGTCCCCCCACTCGCCTCTGGGCTCTGAACTGGGATCCCAGTGATCCACTGGTGCAGAGAAAAGGTGAACAAGCCCAGGTGCCTTGGAGAGGGGGTCCTGGCCCCTCACCCCCGAGAGGGGATGCTGGCCACTGGCTGCTGCCCGGAGGCCAAGCTCCAAGTGTTCCGGTCCCCTCCCTCCCAAGAGGCAGGAAGCTCCTGGCCCTGCCCCTGCATCTGAGGGGCCCTGGCCCTGTGGGTCCCCCTGGCTGCCCCGCTGCAGGGCTCAGACTGGGCTGGGGCAGGCCGGCTCTGGTGCCCACGGGAAGAGCCCAGAGCCAGCCCCCTGATGCTGAACTGGACCTGTAAGGAGGAGCCCTGGGGGCTGTCCCCGTCCCGTCATCTCCACCGGCCTCCACGGTGTTCCGGCTCTTGAGGAATCACAGGGCACGGGGAGACAAACTCTACATTCTGGCCCCACGTTTGATTTTTTTTTTTTTTTTGTATGAAAATTGGCCAGAAAGGAGAAAGCCCATTTGCCTCTCTGCCTCTTAAACACTTCAAGAGGTCCTCACGCTTCAGCGACCACAAGGCTTACATTAGAAGTCAGACAGGAGCTGGAAATGCCTGGCTCTTTATTTTAAAGGTTCCCCAAAGGCAGATAACGTCTGGGGAAACAGGGACTTTGAGTGCGGGTGTGTGAAGCCAGAGCAGAGATGTACCCCGCTCAGGCAGTAGAGGGCGCCTGCACCCTGCTCCCCGGCAGGGTGGGAGGCAGCCCTGCCCCGGCCCAGGGTGCAGAGGGGAACTGCGGGCCCCTTGGCCCTCTCCAGGCTGCTGACCGGAAGAGATGGGCTGTCCTGGCCAGTGACCCCCAGCCAGGCCCCGAGAGCTCGGTCTCCACAGGTCTTTTCAGCAGCACCCGTTCCCAGCCCGAGCACCGCGTTGCGGAATGGGAGTGACATTCCCGCCTCTGCCAGGCTTTGTCTCCTGTGGACATTCTAACTCCTGGCATTGCCTGGCTGGTGCCTGGAGGACGGTGTGACGGTCACCCTCCACCAGCTTTGCCGGAGGACCCCGGGGGAAGCCATGGGAAAGGCTCTCAGCCCTGCGCCCTCTCTCCGTGGCCCGAGGGGGCCGGGCCTGAGTCACCTGGTGTGGGGCTGTCCAGGGGTTCTCAAGCCCTCCTTTAGTGCCGAGGGACATGAGGTGGGGCATTAGAGAAATGACCAGAGGCGGGTGGCTTGGGGGTGAGTCTTCCATCTGCTGAGGCCATTTGCCAGCCACCCCAGGCCCTGGGCAAGGCCCTGGACAGATGTCCTGGGCACCTGACTTACAGGCAAGTCCTGCCTCAGGGACAGCAGTGAACCCTGAGCAGGTGACAAGCAGCCGGGTCACCAGTGCCTAGTCACATGCCCACCACTGCACCAGAGGCCCTGGACTTCAGTGTCGGGAGGGGCAGAGAAGGGGCCACTTGTGCACAGCTCACCACCAGCGCCCTCACTCTCTGTCTCACTGGGGTCCTCCCGAAGCCCTGGCCACGTCCCCTGACAGATGACGTACTGTCGAAGACTCAGAGCAGACAGGGACACTGCTGCTATTGGAGCTGCCCCAATGTGACCGTCCTCACGAGAGCCTCGGGGAAACGCTTGCTCCTGCTTGGACTGACCCCCGGAGCTGCCCTCTCAGCAGGGCTGCCCACCACACTCAGGAGCCCGGGTCCCCCAGGCTCCCCCCAGCTCCTGGAGAACCCCATGCTGCGGTGACAAAGGTATCTCTGGCCCAGGAGTAAACACAGGCATCAAGGGTCCCCCCAGCAGCAGTGGGGACAAGACTCCCAGCCGATGACCCTGCAGAGATGCACGCAGACTGACATGCTCTCTCTGCTCGTGTTCAGACACAAGACCAGGGTCCGGGAGACCTCAGTGACCGTGACCACAAGAGCCCCTCCCTGTCCTGCTGGCAAGTGCCTTCCTGCTCGGTTAAATAATGGCAGAAGCCCGGAGCAGCAGCCCCAAGGATGTCCTCTCCTCAGAGTAGGGAGCAGGCCAAGGACAGGCTGCGGACCAGGGAGCCCAGCCAGGCTGCCCACTGCAGACCGTCCCAGGCTTTGCACTCCTGGGGTCAGTTCAACATTGCCTCCTGAACCCCGGGCTGGGGACAGGGTCTCTGGGCCGAGGACCTGGTGCCAGCAGAGTTCCTGCCTCCACTCTGCATACCCACAGCTCCAGAGCTGCCCCTGCTGGCAGGGCCCGTCTGTACTCCTCAGAGTGGTGCCCAAGCCTGGCGCTTCCTGACCTCTCCATGGAAATGTCTGCATGCCCACGCTTGGCCACTGCAGCCCCAAGCACATTCCTCTTCTAGGACATTCTGAGAACTCACGCTCGGCCCTGTTTATAGGTAGGAGCGTGGAGCCAAGTTGGACACCAGATGCTTTTCATTTGCAAGGCCAAAGGGCGTCCTTGCTGGAGAGACGTGGCTCCCACCACAGGCTGGACCTGGGACTTGGGCCAAATGCATGTGAACAGCTACACGTGATGTCCACTAGCAAGTGGACCCCTCTGCTCAACAAGACTCTGGGGTCACCTCTAAGAAGGCAAGACACAGACACCCCATGCAGCACCAGAGCTGCGTCTGGAGGGGCCTAGGGATCTGCCAGGATGTTGTGCACCAGGGTCACCTTCCAGGGGACACAGCCCTAGCCCTGGCTCCTTATGGCCCCCGCTCCAGGTGTCCACTCAGAAAATGTCACAGAACACCTGCTGCATGTCAGGCTGGGAAGTTAGTCCCAAGAGAAATGACTTTGGCTGTCCCAGAGCTAGTCAGAATCCTCAGGTCTCAGGGGACGTCAGCTCATGCCAGATGTCCAACCAAAGGCTTCATAGCTGTCTTGCCACAGCCTGAGGCCCTCTTCCAGGCCAGGGCTCCTTGCGGGATGCCCCTCCCCGGGGCCCTCAGAAGCCCAGCGCAGCCCATGCCAGCCCTGGATTCAGGCCCGGCCTCCTCCCTCCCATCCTTCAGCCACGGGGAAGATGAGGCTTCCTGCCCTTGTCCAAAAATGCAGCTCACCTTTTGGATCATAGCTAATCAATCAGTACAATCACAGCTAATCAGTCTGATCATAGCTAATCAACTAATCTGATCTTAACCCTCCACAGTCACAGCTCGCCGAGGATCCCGTCATGGCTTCCTACTTAACCCAGCCCCCCCTTATTAGAGTTGCTTATTTTCAAAGATGAACCCCAGAGGGAGTGCAGAGGCCCCAGTGTCCCTCTCTTGAAGCCAGGGCTCTTGGTCTGAGCCACGGTGAGAGGCCAGGCCCCCCCAGCCACCCACAGAGGGGGACGCGAGGCAAGACCTGAGGTCCAACCACAGGTGTCCCCAGATGCTGACGGGGTGACGACTCTCCCTCTGCAGCAAATCCTGGCTCCCTTAGGGTGGGCCGCTCCCTGCCAGGGCTGGGAGGCCGGCGGCGAGGAGCGGGCTGAGACAGAAGCCCTCCCTCACCCTGCACACAGAGAGCGCTTCTGCCCTCCCAGGGCCACCTGCCCAGGGGAGGCCGAGGGGAGCCTGCACTCCACACCACGTCCACACACACTCAGGTGGACGTGCACACACGAGTGCACACGTCTGCACACCCCGGCACACTCAGCGCCAGCTATGCGGGCCACAGAGGGTGCCGTGGACACCGAGGCGGTCCGTCTGCTTGCAGTGGTCCCCACAGGCCACTAGAACTCTCTGTCAGCAGGGGGACTGTCGGTAATCCTGACTTCCTGCTATAAATGCTCCTGTGTTTTTTCTCCGATTGTTTCACAAAGAACATATATCATTATCATGACTGGGAAAAATCAATACTCCTTTTAGAAGGCTGGAATTCCACAAGGTTCTGTCCTGGCCGAGCTCACGTCTCCCTGGTGATATCATGGAGGAGGCACAGGCCGCCAACATCAGGGCTGGTGCAGGAGGGAGGGAGCCGCTTGTCCACCCACTGGTGCTCCTGGGGACGTGCTGGACACAGCCCACTTGCCTGCCATCTCTCCCTCAACCTCCAGGCCCGCCTGCACACGGGGTGTGCACTTGGCCTCCAGCTAGGGGCCCTCTCCGGGGAGCCAGGTCTTGGACTCCTGGGGCTGGCACAGGAGGAGGCAGAGGCCCCCTTTTCCTGTTTCCCTCCCTCTACCATCCTCTCATCTCTGCCCCACATCCCACCTAGTCTGCTCCCAGCCTTCCAGCAGGACCGACCCACTCCATCAGCTGCCTGTCCCCAGCACATGGCATAGCCCCTTGGGGATGGACGGGACGTCTCCTCAGAATCTCTTGCTCACACTTCTCCCCCTGGTTGGCCAGAACGAGCCCTGACACAGGGGCTCCATTCAGGGCAGCTCGGAAAAATGTCGGCCCAGTGGCCAGGTGTGCAAGGGTGGCCTGGTCTGAGGCTGCCAGGCTTGGTCACTTTCCTGAGCTGCTTGCCACCCTTGTTCCAGGACCCCCTGTGTGCCTTTCCTCTCGGAGGTCCCAATGAGCACGTGCACCCTCAGGGCCAGCGGTAGCTTGGGCCTGACCCCAGGCTGTGCAGAAGGTNCCCCCCCCCCCCCACTCCTGACTGCAGACCCGGGAGGTTTTCTGATCTGGATACATCTCCCAGAAACTCGCCACCAGCCAACTTGTCAAGGCCACCACAAGAGCTCTGGGTGGTGGTGGTGACTTTCTAAGGGTGGCCGGTGATGCCCCTGTCAAGTCTGCACACAAGCTGCAGAGGGGTGGCAAGGCTGGGTATCTAGGCTTTTTGTCGCTGCCGCAGGCGTGGGCTGAGGTCGGTTGGGGCCCGTGTTTCCTGCTGAGCACAGGGACGTCCATGCTGGTGTCTATCTGCTGAGGAATGTGCTCTATGTGGGCACCTGGCAGAGGGGTCTCCATGCCAGCTGGGTTACCACCATCAGTGAAGGCGCAGCTGCTGGGGAGAGTCCGCTGAGACGTGGGGTCCGCGCCGCCTGAATCTGCAGGCTGTGGGGTCCCGTCGGCAACTGTGGTTCAGTTAGCCCCCTGTCTGCTGCGCACAGCCAAAGGACCCAAAATGCTGGACCAAAGGGCCAGAACCAGGCCACCTCTGGGGAAGCCGGTGCTTCATGCCCACCCTGTGGGAAACGGTCGGTGGGGAGGATTCGGAGAGGGAGAGCAGTGCGGCCTTGGGAGGTGTCTCTGCAGCAGGTGGGGGGTGAAGCACTGGGCAAGGGCCACAAAGCCTGGCCACAACGGGGCCTCGGGCCTGGATGGGATCCGGAAGTGGACGTGGGCAGGAGGAGGCGCTTTCAAGCTCCATCTTGGACTCAAATCAGGATCTCCCCAGACTCGGATCCGGGGGGGTCTCTGGGCTCCACCCTCCCACCTTATGGAGGAGGATCCTTGGCCAGCCAGCAACACTTGTCCCTGGCTCCCCAGATGGAGTGCTGCACAGGACTGTACTCGAGATGTCTTCTCCGGCCCCATCCCTGGGCCACGTCGCTGGGGGCAGCAGCAGGTCCACCCTCTTCTCCCCAGGCAGGGCAGGTGGGCCAGCCTGGGCCCCGCTGCTGGCTCCTGGGTCTCTGTCGAGACCTCAGGAACCATGTGTCAGGGTGGGCTCTGTGGCAGGCCGAGGACCACAGCCCTAGCTTGAGGAGCACTCCCAGGCCTGCTGGCCTCTGAAGCGGGCAGTGCTGACCTGCACACGTAGGGAGAGTGAAGCCCATGGCATGGTGACCACCCTGGCGGCACGGCAGCCAGAGCCAGCCTGCCCTTCCAGAGGCCCACAGGTGGGCAGAAGGCACAGGGCTGGCTTTGCACACTTGTCCCCAACTGCCCAACTGCACCGCCCTCTCGGAGCCTCCTGGTGTCCTGGCTCTTGTCTGTCTGCTGGTTGCACAGTGACCACAGCAGCAAGTGACAAATGGCCGGTGTCAAGTCCTGTCATGCCAACGAGGTCCCAGGGGAAGCACGAGAGGTTCGCGAACAGCTTTATGACCAACCTGTGGCCACAGAGATGATCGATCACCCTGATTGGCGATGGCAAACGTGGAGAGAGACGAGAGGCAGGTGCCGGCCTCTGGGGGCGGGGCTGGGAGAAGGCGTCTGGTTCCAGGGCGGGCTTGACCCCAGTCCGGCCCCACAAGTGTACGCACAGCACCCTTTCCAGAATGCCTGGGCACCAGCTGGGGAGGCCTCAGGTGATGGGCAGTGCCAGTTCAGCAGGCCACAGCAACGGGTGGGTGGGGGTGCTGCTGCCATGGGAGGGGTACCCCTGGGAAAGTGGGCCCTTTCCCAGCAATGGCTTTGTTCACTGCCCCAGGGTGGGCTGGGACCAGGGAGCCACCCCAGTACCCAGCAGACATGAGCCCTGAGCTTCCACAGGCCCGGGACTGGTGACCCCGTGAGGTCAGGGGTCGGGATTTCAGTGTCCCCTGCCAGGGTGGGTGCAGGTCCTTGGCAGCGGGCGGGGCTGCTCCAACAGCAAGGGGGCTCAGGGCTGGGCGTGGTCAGAGCCTGTGTTCCCCTCCTGAGCTGCAGGTCCTGGGGCTGCCTCCCTTCTGAGTGGCCCCAGAGGCCCCTCCACTGAGGCCAGATCGCTGACAGAGGTGGGTGCCTGGGGCCCAGGTCTCCCACCATGGACCAGATTTCAGTGCACCCCCGGCAGGGGCCCTGAAGGCAGGAAGGGGAAGTTCAGGGTGGGATGGACCAGGCCTTTCTCGTGGAGGTGACCCCTGCCATTTGGAGGAAAAATAAATCTGCCTTCACAGGAAACAGCCTCCCAGCTGCCAGTCCCTCCTCGGAGCTCTTCTACTCCAGGTTTGCATGTCCCAGCTGCAGGCTACTGTCAGCCCAGCGCAGTGTCCAGAGACCCAAGCAGCAGAGTGGAAGTGGCACCCACGGTGTGAGAGGGACCCAGGGTGGCAGCTGGCTGGCAGGCACACACGTGCCAACGGGAGTCCACCCCCAGGGGAGAGGTGCAGAGGGCTCCGGGGGGCACCTTGGGGCTCTGATCCTTACTCAAGAGGGACAGCGGCCAGCTCTGACCCCAGGAGTGGGCATATGGTTCTCTTCCTGCCACCGACCCTTCCTGCCTCATAGTGCTCCTGTCACCCTCAGCACACGGTCACTCCACATTTAGGCAGAAGGTCCTTGAAGTCCGGTGAGGTGCTTCTCACAGGACCTGATAGAGCCCTTGAGGATTTGCTGGTAGCCGGCTCTGGCACCTACTTGGCCTCTGTGCCCAACCCTGTACCCCCAAGAAGGGAGCCTGCTTGTAGCACCAGGAGCTGCCCACAGGTCACCCCTGCCTGGATCCCCAGGGACAGGCCCAGCCGGAACCTTCTCCCCTTGATGCCTTTCTCGGGTCCTGGGGGGGCGTGAGTGGGCAGCAGAGGTAGGTGTGAGCCGAAGCGAGGGCCAGTTCTCAGGTGCCCAAGGACAGTGCCGGCCACTCTGTCATTACCGCACCCCTCGTTCCTTTCTGGAACGTGGTACAGGGCCTGGGGGCCTGGGCTGCTGGGACGATGCTACTCCCTTGGCCGGGTTCTGGAAGACTCAGGCTCATTTACCAGGCAAAATCAATGAGAAAAGAAAGACCTAAACGAGATAGTAATTTACGACTTCCACTGGCCCCGACTCCCTCGTACAGCTGCCCATTTCATTTGGAAAGCACTCGGCCCACCTACTCTGGCCCTTCCAAGGGTGCCCCTGAGCCTGCAGATCCTGGTCCCTGCCTGGAGCAGCCGTAGGGAGCACCTGGGCTCCCCCTGGCTGTCTCCAGGGACAAGCTCTTGGGGTCCTGGGCATAGCCACACCCAGTTCCAAGCACCAAGTCTAAAGCGGTCACTTCACAGCCTGTGGCAACTCCTGCAGCTCCCAGCACATGCCCTTGCTGGGCAGCCGGCTGCCCGGGGCCTGGGACTGGGACCCACACCCCAGTGCCTTCTCTCTGCTCCATGCCCTCACCACCTCGGCCCCAAAATACAAAGGAGAAGGACATGATGGAAAGCGGGTAATGCCGCAGCAGCAAATAAAGCTTTGCTAATGGCTACCGGGCTTGCTGAGCACAGGCTGCCGTTGCTCTGTCTCTGTGCAGAGAGAGTGTGTAATGATCACGCAGCTCGAGACAAGGCCTCGCTCCTCCAGGAGCCGCCGTGACAGGGCTTGGGAGGCAGGTGCTCCTGTAATTAGCTATTGTTTGACTATCAAAAGTCAGGGCTGATTAAAGCCACTAAGCACAAGTGCACTATTTTATTTCAAAGAATATTATGAACTGCACGCTGGGGCCCTTTCAGCACGGACCTTCCTTCCGCAGCCGGCTAAGAGCCCATGCCAGCAGTAATCAAACGCGAAATCTGCATAAACCTTCAGGGTTTAATTCAAGCAGAGACCTTTCATTAGAAATATGTTACTTTATGAAATCTGGTCGCCAGCGAGGGGAGAAAAATGTGACTTCTTAAGAAAAGTGAATGGCACCTCTTTAGTGATTAACCCGAGATTAATGGAGGCCCCCACTGCTCGGCCTAAGTCCATTTTATTGCTAATTCATTTAGGTACCATTTCAGATACGCCTGATGAAAGTTACCTGCTAGGGCGTCGGGTTTTGGCAAGCGAGGAGGGCCATTACGGTCAAACCCCAAATACACTTTTTATTAAAGAAGCTTTGAAAAGTGTCTTGTGTTCGTCTTTCCCCTTCTTTTTAAGGGACGTTCTATTTAATGTACTCAATTAGTTAAAAAATTGGATCCTGGTTCATTAATCAAAGACCCGTCTGACTGTTTCACTCTCAGAGGCTCTTTTTCCTCACGTCCCCACACCGAGCCCAGGGTGAGGGAGCAGTGCTGAGCACACGCACCCACACGCCCATGCACGCACACCTACACTCACACACACGGAACGACACAAGTGTGCGCACACACCCCACCCTCACATGCCCACACGCACACTCGTACTTACTCCCACACCTGTGCACATGCACATGTGCACCCCCATCCATGCATGCCCACACCTACACAAATGCACACGCACACACGTGTACCCCACACGAAGCACACACCAACATGCCCATGCATGCACACATCTACACATATGTGCACACATCAGTGTGTACCCCGTTCACACCCACACACTAACACAAATGTATGTGCACACTCAGGCACGCTCCCCCCCACTCACATGACCACGCATGCACACACACCTATCCCCACACGTGCACAGGTATGTGTGCATACACATGTGCCCATACATGTATACACTCCTACACATATGCACACATAAGTGTACGCCCCACAGATACACACACAGATCAGGAGGAGGCTTAGGGTGGGGCCATAATGCACTTGGGAGGGGCTCAGCCCACTCCTACCTTCCCCCCAAGACACCTCGAATAGCTGGGCAGCCAAGCTGGGGAGCCCTGGGGAAGCAGTGGCTGACCTACCACAAGGAAGCCAGGATTGGGGGTGAGCAAGACTGGGTAAGGCGCTGCCCGGCCACGGCGTCCAACCCATCCACCTCCTGCTCCCCGTCCTGGCCTCCTCCCTGCTCCTGCATGTGCACAACCTTCTAATTCCCAATGCACCCTCCCCATGGACAGCTGCCCCAGTGCAGCCAACGGGCTCTGGGACAGCCGACCTCTGTGACAAAGGACTCCTCCTGGGGTCTGGAGGGGGATCACGACCCAAAGAAAGAGAGGGGTCAGCGTCTGCAGGTTTCTCCTCCCCAGGCTCTTCCCAAGATGTCTCTGATGCCCGCTGCTTGGTCCTGAGGGATTTAAAGACACGAGGACAGCATGGACCCTGTGGGCTCCGTCCTGGACGGTGGCCGACCTTTGTCTCGCTTGTGTCTTGTCTTCCTTCCTCTTGAGGAGAGGTTCTGGCCAGGGGCGTCCGGCTTGCTGGCCTCTAAGACCCAGGACGGGGGGAGCTCCTGGCTCTGTCACCTGTAGCAGGTCTCGTAGGGGACCAGAGCCCTGGCTGCCCCAGGGCCAGCATGGAGGAGCGGTGGCCACTGAGGAGACCTGCCTGCAGCCTTGGTGGGTGGGACCTGGCTGTTCCCAGGGGCCCTTTGGGCCCCACCTGTGGGTTCTGCGGACTACAGGGACTGGATTCTCTCAAAAGGAAACTCACGGGGCTCTGGCCATGTACCCCTCAATCCTCAGAGCAAACTCAGGAGGACACTCTCGCAACCCTGGTCAGAATGGTCCCAAACCCCAGGCCTGGCCCAGGGTGGCAGGTGTGACTCCACCTGCCCTGTCTTGCACGCGGGCACAGGGAAGAGAAGGAGCCGTGCTCACGCGCAGGGGCTTCTGTGCGCCTGCTCCCAAGAACAGTGCTGCACACACCAGAAGGCCACGCCCCAGGCCCCGGCAGCAGCAGTTCTCAGGACCCTGCCCCAAAGAAACCGAGCCCCCGGGGCCTGGGCGCTTCCTGGCCACCGGCCACCCTGGATGCTTCTGGTAACTGACAGAAGCTGTCATCCTCTTGCCACCAGATGACTGGCAGGAGACTTGGGGGCGTGTCTCAGAGCGGAACCATGCTCCATGGTAACCCTTGGGGGCGGGCACCTGGGGCAGGAACGGGGAGGTGGGGGGGCCTGGGCATGGGGAGGGGTCCTGGGAAAGCAGCAGGGACCCAGAGGGGCCAGGCCGCAGAGGACTGTCCCGAGGACTCCCCATCTGGGCTGCTGCTTCCTCCTGCCTGTGGCCCAAGGAGGGCCACCCCAGCCTGGAGAAGCCAGGGTCGTCCTGGCCTCTGCGGCAGGGGCTGGTCTTGCAGCTGATCTTGCAGAGTGGCCTCAGACTGAAGGAAGAACACCCCTGGGTCCTCCCTGGGCACTGGGCCACAGGGAGTGTGGGCTGCCGTGCCTGACTGACCAGTCTCCAGCTCGTACACTGGGGTCCACCTGACTGCCCCAGGCCAGTCCTGGAGCAGGTTCCCACTCTGCTGCAGACCATGGGAAGAGAGGGTCCCCCAGGGGCTGAACTCAAGGACGGCCATTGGCTGGGCATGATGGCTCCTCAGTAGCCTTCCCTGAGCCGCTGGTCCCCAGTGTGAGAGACTCGGAGGGGCTCTGTCAGGAGAGCCTTCCACACAGGACCAAAGGACGTCCAGGGAGTCTCCTCACCGAGGGACCCCAGGACTGTCCCAGACTCAGAAGGCCTCAGGAGCCCCGCTGCTCAGCCTCGGAGGCAGGGGCTGATTTGGGGGAAACGCTGGGGCTCCAACTCTGAGCTCAGGGCCTCTAGGACCCCAGTGAGCCCCCAGCTCCTGTCTCTGCCCTGAGATCCAAGGCGCTCCCTCCAGCCCTGCTCGCCTGCACCCACATGGCAGGGTGGCGGACCAGCCCAGCTGGGGAGGGCCTGGTAGACTTAGCACACAGGCCACGCTGCGGCCTCCCCAGGACTGTCCAGCGGGCTCCCCCAGGGCAGGGTGGGGCTGGAGCTGCCTGGAGGTGCTGCCGGCCACCTCTTCTGGATCTGCCTCCCAAAGCTGCCCAAAGCCTGTACCTGCCCGTGCTGCGCTCCTTCTGGACATCATCGCACAGTGTCCACTGAGGGCCTGGGTGCTGGTGGCTGGGGCCTCGGGAACCTTCCCTGCCCCCCACAGGGCCTAAAGAATAAGGGGCCTTTCAACTGATGACGGGACCCAAGGAAAGCGAGGTAGGAAGGGAGCAGCCCTGACCCCGGGCTTGGCGGTGGAGGCAGAGGTCTGCATCCCCCGGGGACACTGGAGGGGTGGCCGTCACTTCCAGCATGCTAGCAGTGTTAGACTGTCCTGGTGACCTGACTCCAGGCTGGGGGTGAGGAGGAGCCCACCCGGGGAGACCTCTGGGGATCTCGCACCCAGAGCCTTGGTGGAGGCAGCTGCCGGGGGCCAGGCGGGCGCGTGGGGGAGGCCGTGGCTCCCACTGAGCCTCATGGATCTTTTACAAGCAGACTTGGAAAGAGGAGAGGGCTCCCTTTCACCTGCCCCAGGTAGCCAGGGCCGGGGTCGGCCTGTGGTGTAGAGCTATGGCCCAGAAAGCAGGTGTCCGTCGAAGGGGCCACCGGCCTTCACCAGCCTGCCCTGCCCCAGCCGGCCGCCTGCCCTCTCCCTCGGCGACTGCCAGTTCTCCTGCACACGCACGTGTTAATTATCTTGCCACTGCAGTAATTTCTCCCCGTGGTCCATTAATTAAGGGGTCACAATCCCAGAGCGTGTTTACCCAATAAGCTTTCTTTTTTAATTATCCTAATTGCTTGGAGACTGACAGAGACTCTGCCCTTCTCCTTCCCGGTGGATTAGTGGATGACTGACGCACATCCACGCACACCCCACGGACACCCGCCCAGTGCGGCCTGCCACCCGTGGGCTCAAACCTGGTGCCTCGCAGCCCATGCACACATATGCACTCCTGTGTGCAAACGAGAGCCACGCTTGGCTTGGGCATCCCACAGCCTGGGGTAGCTGAGGTGGGCACTGATCCTGCCCGTGGACGGTGAACTGAGGCAGACCTGCTCCCGGGCGAGGCAGAATCTGAAACGACAGCTTGGACTTCCTGCCGGGGTTCCATCTCTGGCGTGTCTGGGTCTGCCTTGCGGTCCCCATGGTGGCCACCTCCTGCTGCCACCTGCACTCCCTGTGTCTGGATGGAGAGGTTGTCCATGGAGGGAGAGCCGGCTCAGGGCTCCACCCCAGCTCACAGGAGGACAAGGCACTCAGCCGCCAGGGCCCAGGCCCACCCTTCAGCCCCTTCTCATTTGGAGCCCCCTTGAGTCTGAAGAAGGCCACCTCTGGGTGCCAACCTGCAGAACAGGCTGAGCCCCAGGTGGTACCACAGCCAAGCAGGCCCAGCAGGCCCACCTGGACACAGGGCCCATCTACAGCAGCCCTCAGGTGGACACACCAGTGGAGGAGTGGATGGCGAGGCGTGGTCCCTGCACACACGGGCTGAGCCCAGGGAGGAGGAGCCCACTGGCAGAGGCTACCACACAGTGCTGGTGCAGAAGCTCAGAGAGCGAGCCGCCTGCACAGGAGTCCAGAGACACGGCGGGCAGACCACCTTTGCCAGGGCCAGAGGAGGGCAGGTGGGCAGGGGCTCCAGCCAGGCGGGTCTTCACTTGGGCTGATGAAAGTGCTGTGGAGCCAGACGGCAGGGTTGCCCAGCGGGGTGGACCTGCCGACATCACCGAGTGGCTCACTGTAAAGTGCTGAGCTTTGGCTTTGTGAATTTCACCCTGGTAATAAATTGAAAAAGTGCTCATGCCACCGTGGCCCCAGCTCCTGTGTGTGGCGGCGTCTGGTGCAAGGGGACAGCTGGGCCCTGGGCGCAGCCACTCCCTCGGAGGAGCCACACCTCAGCTCCACGCCTTTGTCAGCTCCTGTCCAGGGTGAGCCTGCTGCACACAGGGCTGCTCCCGGGGCAGGCGGTGAATTTGCATCAGCAGGGAGAGAAGCTTCCCGCCACAGCGGAGCAGGAGCAGGCCATCCCCACACCTCCGCCCTCCTGGCGTCCGGCTGTGCAGGGCAGGCCCGCCAGCTCCCTGGAAGTTCGCGTCTCTTTAATGAAGATTAGGGTGTCAGGGGCCAGTGCTGCACAAATCCCACTTTTATTAACTCCTTGTCACCAGCAAAGAGCGGAACTTCCGAGGCAGTGCGGCTTCCCGAGAAGAAAATGGTTATTAAATATTCATTCACGATGACTGGCGCTTTTGGCAGTTCTTGCTGACTAAGCAAACGGGCCCTACGTCTCCCTGGCTGCACCCAGGACAATGGGACTTAATGAAAAGAGTGACCGCGCGGCCTTGCCCAGGCTGGGGGCACGCCCAGAGGAGGAGGGGGCTTGGCCCAGCCATGGCCTCCCGGGCTTCACACTGCCCCAGCTGGGTGGCGAAGGGGTGGTGGGGAACTCCGGTCTTGGTCCTAACTGGCAGAGTGCTGGGGCCCTGTGGGCGCTGACCACCCAGTGTGCCGGGCTGGCTGGACTGCACCAGTCCTGTGGCTCCCCTCAACCACCTGCACCTCCCACCCTCGAATCCCCAGGACGCCCCCAGCCCCTACCTGGGCTGCAAATTTAGGAGACCCCAGGCCCAGGAGAGGCCTCTGGCCAGCATCAGGGCCTCCCTCCAGAGTGGCCTTAGTACTTCTCCCAAGAACCTCAGACCGGTTATGGCACCTGTGTCCTGCACAGAGAAAACCATGCAGGTGACAAACCTCGCCACAAGGACTGTCCCTCTCCTGTTCAGGCCCGCCCCCACTGGGACCCAGATCTGGCCCTCCCGCCTCCTCTGCACCCCCACCTCTTCCCTGCGGCAGCACCCAGCGCCCCCTCCGCTCTTGTCCCTGTTCTCGGCCACTCTTGAATAACCCTGCCGTCCCTGTCCCCTCACTCTGCACTCACGGGACTTCTGCCCCGAGGGAAATGCTCTTGTCAGGTCATGTCCCCAGGCCCCCATGTCCCCAGGTCCCCAACCCCAGACCCTGCTCTTCCGACTTCCTCATTCACCCCCAGCCGGCTCCTCGGGGACCCTTCCCTCTGGGCCCTGGCTCCTGGTCACAGCTCTTGCACTGGGCTTTCTTCTGGCCTCCTCGAGGGGCCTGGGTTTGTGTCCCCAGGATGGGGGTCCTCTCCTGCCCTCTCCCCATCTGTGGCTGCCTGGTGCCCTTCTGGGATACCCGAGGGACCCCTCAGGGAAGATGTCCAAACCAGCACATCCACCTCCACCAGCCCAGTCCACGCCCCTCCCCTGGGCTTCCCCAGCCCACAGTGTCCTATGGCAGGCCACCAACTGTCCTTGGTCCCTTGTCCTCTGTGCACAGATAGCCCCAGGTCTGAGGCTCAGCTTGGGCTATTTCCACTCTGCCTGGGCGTGGAAGCACTTCCCACTCAGTGGAAACCCACTTGGAATTGTGCCCTGGATCATCTGAGGGCACTGCCACGGGGTGTGACTCTTGGTGCTGGGTGGTGGCAGCAAGTGTGGATCCCAGTGACCAGTGGTCACGAGGCCCAGGTGACTGCCTTACCAGGAGGCTGGACTGGGGGCTGGGGGAGGGGCCGCAGCTGCCTCTTCACCTTCTGTCCTCAACTCCCAGTGGGTCTCTTGGGAGTCTCTGTACTGATGACCTCCCTAGGTTGTTCCAAAGGTCACTGTCCTGTTCCCACATCTGACCCCTGTGGCCCACCCACTGGCAGCACCTAGGGCTCTTTGGGCAGGGCCCTCCTGTCCCCGAGGCCTCCCTGGAGGCTCAGCTCTGCCCTGAGGCTTGTGCCCCCTCGGCCCAGGGACCTGTTTAACACCCCTCCCCAGAGCCCTCCGACCCCCTCTCCAGCCCTGCGTGCTGCCCGTAGCCTGGTCCCTGGCCTCCAGGCCCTACCTACTCTGCACAGAGGGCCTGGCCAAGGGGGGTGAAGCCAGCAGGTCGACGGCCACTCACACTCCTCAGCTTCAGGCAAAGTCCTTCCACCCAGCCTGGAGCCCCTCAGGGGAAGCAGGGATTCAGCGGGCCGGGGACATTGGAGGGAGACCGGCCGACTGCATGAGCTGAGGAATAATGCCGCCGTCCTAGGCCAGCGTCCATCCCAAGGATGCAGAAGGCCCTGCGTCTTTCTCCTTTTCTTTGGCGCCTGTCTAGACTGGGCTGGGCTGAGGACGGGGTCAGCTCGGAGGCCCTCGCCGCAGACTACACAAGCAGGCCTTGGCGGAGGGTGGCTGACAGCACAGGGCTGGTGCCCCTGCCGGGAGTCCTCCAGGGCAGGGTGCGGGAGGACCCGGCAGGCCTGCACCATGGGGCCAGCACTCAGGCTGGTCTCGCTGGGGTCCCAGGGGGGAGCCAAGCCTTGGGCTGCGGGAACAGCCTCCCACCCCTGACAGGGCGGCTGCAGTGTGCAGTCGCAGGCCAGCAGGAGACTCACTCCCATGGCCTGGGGTTGTCCCAGAATTCTGGGTGGGACAGGTGGGCTCCGGGAACCCAGCTTCAGACCCCAGTCAGGTGGCGAAGCTGCCCCACGTGAACCAGCCCTGTTCTTAGAACAGGCCCCTCTCATCCTGGGCCTTTGGACCCAAACAGCAGAGGCCCCTGTGCTGAGGCCCACCCGGGCACGGCCAGCATACCCATGGGGCAGGCCAGGCCAACCCTCACCTTGGGGCCAGAGGCCACATACCCAGAGGAGCTGGCCTTCGCCCATGTCCCCACCACATGCTGAGTCCAGAGGTGTAAGCTCACCTCCAGGGGCCAAGGGCTTCAGAGGTCACTGGACACTCCAACAGGGCACCTGCGGTTGGTAGGCTGGTGCAGCCCTGGGATCACGGTGGGATGGACAGGGACATGGGATCACGGTGGGATGGACAGGGACATCAGGCACCTGCTGCCATGGACGCTTGCCCGGTGGTCATCACCACAACTGTGGCTCTCTCTCCACTAAGGGGCACGGGCCAGGGGCCTGTTCTCGGTGGAGTTTCCAGCCGTGACCCCTCCTCATGTCCCCTGGGTGGGAACTTCATCCCTCTGACTTTGTCCTCCCATTTCCTCGGCGGGCGTGGCCAGCAGCAGCTCATGCTGGGAAGAGGGAGGTGGGGGTGCTGAGGAGATGCTGGCCAACACCCCACGGGTCCCCGTCACCTCCGGCCTTGCAGCTTCCCTGGTTGGCTCTACCCACCTGCTGGTCCTGCTTTCAGATGAGCCCTGCAACTCACAAGTGTTGGGTGCTGGCCTCCCAGTCCCTGAGTCGTCGCAGAGCAATGTGGAGCCCCTTCAGGAGAAGGGGGCCCTGGGTCTTCAGAGCTGCAGCCCCTGGTTCAAAGCCTACCCTACCTGTGTGACCCCAGACAGGCTCCTTCACCTCTCTGAGCCTCATGGTCTCATCTGTAGAAGCAGCATGGATGATCAAGGTGTTGGCTCCGTGGACAGCCTTTCCTTACAAGCATAAATGACAGAGGGCTCATAAACCATAAGCCAAAACCATAAGGAGACTTAATTTCCAGCCCTTCTCCCCCAAACACCCATCATTCAGTGTTGGGCAGGAAGGAGGTGGCCTGGAAAGGGGAAGGACAGAGGGGCCTGGAGCCCTGTCCCTTCCCGTGCTATTGCCCCGCGGCCCCTTGACCAGGGGGCCCCATGGGGCATCCAGGCCCAGGATGAAGGGTGGGTGGGGCTGGAAGGAAGGGCTCCTTCTCCCAGATTCTGCTGCCTGGGAAAGAAGAGGCGCCTGGGGGTCCGGTCCCTAGAGGCCTGGGTGTGGGCGCAGAGTGTGGGGGCAGCTCTGCGTGGACAGCCTGCCAGGCCCCCGGCTCCCTGGCCTTGCTCCAGGGCCTGCTGGCCAGAGGGTGACAGCCATCTCGGTGCTGTGTGAACCCCTCCCCAGCCCCCCGGGCCCACGCGGGCTGGGCAGGCTTATCAGAAGGGCCGTCTGGCCGGTCAAGGATGTTTCCCTGCATTGTGAGGGGGTGTGGAAACCGAGTCGTACCGGCCGGGCACAAAGGAACCCAAGGGCTTGGAAACGCAAACATATTTTGACCTGGCTACATCAGTTTTCAAAGGAAAAAAGTAATTCACAGTTCACAATCCACTCGCTATCTTGCAGGAAGTCCTGTATTTCTTACGAACTCCCCAAGGCCCGCTTTTCTGTGTGAGAGGTCATCTGCGAGGGCCAGGGTATGAGGGACATTTATGAGTTCTCCTTCCGCCGCTTCCTGTTGTTCTTTCTTTTTAATACCTTGTGTGTGAGGCCCCTCCACAGAGCTCCGTGCCTTATCTCCTGCGGGTCTCGCTGCCCCAGGAACCTGAGTGGGCACAGCGTCTGTCCTGGCTTGCCAAGTCAGAAACAAAGGCCCTGAGAGGTGAAGTGGCTTGACCCTGGCCACCCTGGGTAATGGCAGAGCCAGGACTGCGGCTCCTGAGTCTCCCAGGCCTCTGTGGATGTCCTCTCCTGGCTCCTTGGCTCCCCACATAATGAGTGTGACTGGATGGGACCTCAAGGTCTCCTGACATCATTATCAGCATGGCCATTGCTACCATGTCATCACCATCATCAGCCGCACCAGCATCCTCACCATCCAACAACCCCATGACCACCATCATCATCGTCATCATATTATCACCAGCATCACCATGACCATCACCATCATCACCATGACCACCATCATCATCACCATGACCATCACCATCATCACATTATCACCAGCATCACCATCACCATCACCATCACCATGACCACCATCACCATCACCATCACCATGACCATCATCACCATGACCATCATCACCATGACCATCATCACCATCACCATCATCATCATCACCATCACCATCACCATCACCATCACCATCATCACATTATCACCAGCATCACCATCATCACCATCATCATCACCATGACCACCATCACCATCACCATGACCATCACCATGACCATCATCATCATCACATTATCACCATCATCACCATCATCACCACCACCATCATCACCATCATCACCATGACCATCACCATCACCATTACCATCATCATCACCATCACCATCATCACATTATCACCAGCATCACCATGACCATCATCACCATGACCACCATCACCAGCATCACCATGACCATCACCATCATCACATCATCACCACCATCACCATCATCACCATGACCATCACCATCATCACCATGACCATCACCAACCTCACCACGACCACCATCATGTCCACCACCCTCCTCATCACCACCTAGCTGGCACTCTGCACCCCAACCTCAAGTGAGGTGCAATTCTACGGGTGTTTCACACACAGAAGCTCATGTTATCACTGCCACTTTGGGTCAGAAACTGCTCTTGTCTCCATTTTCCGGATGGGAATCCCGTGCAGGCAGAGGAAGTTCTCTTATGGAGCCTTTGGTCTCTGAAGAAGCTCTTTTTACCACGGAGCCTCCTGTGCCCACAGAAGTGCCCATGGACAGAGCTTTGTGGCTTTCTGGGGCAGCCTGACGAGGCAGCCTACATGGTTATGCTGGAGCTGAGCCAACCCCCTGTATGGCCTGAATTGTGTTTGGGGGCTTGGTCCCCAGAGCCACAGGGCTTAAGACAGAGGTCCTCCTGTGGGGTCCCCCTGTGGAGGGCCAGCCAGGAGCACCTGCTGGGCCTACCCCGGTGCCTGCTTTGGCCTGTTTGGGGGAGAAAGGGTTGAGAAGGGTCCCAGCCTGGCTCCCGGAGAGAAGGATGGAATGGATGGAATCCATCCCAGTGGGGGCTCCCAAGGAGGCCCAGGTGACGCGCAGTGCTGGGAAGCCAGGGGCCAGGAGCGCATCGTGACACTCAGAGAGGGACCCTGAATCTGTTATAGTAAGTGCTGGGGTTTAGTGAGGAAGCAGGTAGGGCGACACCTTCTGCACCAGCAGGAAGGGGAAGCAGGGTTGTGGCGGGAGTTGCCCAACCAGAGAGGCGGGGAGGCAGGACACGCCAGCCGGGGCGGGGGTGGGGGGTGGGGGAGGCTCCCGCAGGACACTGGCTGGAGCCGGGCTCCCGAGAGCACACTGCCCATGCAGAGCCCAGAGGGGGAGGCTGCGGGGCCCTGCCCGCCTGCCTCAGGGGTGCGCACACCTGTCCAGACCTGGAAACTTCATGAAAATATGAAGGGGAGAGCGGCTGTGGGGCCCGGAGCTCCCCGAGGTGGCCTGAGAGCGTCACCCTGTGGCAGGCAGCGCCCGGCCGCCCTGGTCCTAGACCTCTGGGCCTTGCAAACAGACAGGCCCAGCCTTGCCCTGTGCGTTGGCCCAGGTGCACCCCTGTATTCCCCGACCCGCCTCTGGGTGAGCAGAGGGACACGGGCTCCCCTGGGGCTGGTGGCACTTCCTGGGGGAGGCACTAGGGAGGCCACTGCGGCCAGTGCCGCCCTCCAGGCCTGACGCGGGCTCCTCCTCACCGTGGGCTTGCTGCCCTGCCTCTCACTCACTGCGCGTCCCAAACACAAAGGGAGGAAATCTGCCCGGCTCCCTCCTCCTCACTTCATTTTTGCAGCTCTCTGGGGCGCCCGAGTCTCAGGTTCCCTTCCCATAATTATCTGCCCTCTCAGGGCCCTGGTAACCGCGAGGCCTGGGTTTGGGAGGTAAGCAGGAAGCCCCGGCCTGGTGCAGGTGGGCCTGACCGGCAGTGGCCAGCAGTGGCCGGCAGTGGCTGTGGAGCCTGCCCTTGCCCCTCACCTGGCAAGTCCCGCAGAGCCGGGTGTCTGTGCTCCACTGTCCTTCCTCCCGGCTGGCCGATGATGAACGCCGAACCAGGCTCTTTTTATGTGATGATTTTCCGTCCCCGGCAACGCAAACATTTCTGTGGCTAATCCTCTGAGTCTCAGCCATTGCTCAGAAATAACAGGCAAGGCTCCAACACAAAATAATGTGTCTTGCTTTTTATTACTTCATTTATCAACACGGCGCTGGAGAAACATCTTGCTAACTGGGTGAGAAGAAACCGCTCACCAATATGGCCCCGCTGATGGACGTGGGTGCCAGGTGGAGTAATGAACCCCGTTAGCATACAAAGAGGCCGAGGCTGGAAGAGGGCATTATTCAAAGAAGGAAATATTATTAAACAAGAGAGCAGTACACTCACGCTGAATCTCTTGAATTAAGAATCCCACTCTTTCTGGCCAAAATCAATTTGTTATCCTCACGATTTCCCCGGTGTTTAACAGAGGGAATGGAGGCGCTGCCCGGGAAAGGACCTCCTAGCGTCCCCAGCGAGCAGGCACACAGCCACACCCGCCACAGCATGATGGGACAGCACTGCCCCAAGGCACAGAGCAAGCCACACGAGAGGGTCTTGGAGGTGTGCCCCTCCACTAGGGCCCCTGGGGAATTGGGGACACAAATAACAAAGGCCACAGAGGCTCCTCTGTGCAGGAGACTGCAGTCTCAGAAGAATCCAAACTCCTGAAGACAGGAGACTTGAAAGAACCCAGCCTCTGTTCTCCAGCACCCTGGACAGCTCTTCCTCACAGTAGGTGCTTAGTAAATATTTGTTTAATAGGGGAACAAATGAGGGAAGGCAGGAAGGAAGGGCGTTTGGATATTCTGTGAATTGAACAAAATGTAAGAAATTCCCTAAGCGCATCAGTCAGGGTGAGTGGGGTTATACTGCAATAACAAACAGCCTCTGAAATTCAGGGACTTGCTGGGCACAGTGGTGCACGCCTGTGATGCCAGCAACTCAGGAGGCTGAGGCAGGAGAATCGCAAGCTTGAGTCCAGCCTTGGCAACTCAGCAAGACCCTTTGTCAAATTTAAAAAAAAAAAAAAAAAACTTAAAGGTGCTGGGGGTGTGGATCAGTGGTAGAGTAGCCCTGGGTTAAAGTCCTAGTCCTGCAACTTCAGGAACTTTAAATACCAGGAGTTTTAGTTTTCACAGAGCCCAGGGTGGCGGTGCTATGGCCATCAGGTGAGCTTTCTCTGAAGTTTCTGGTGCCGCACGTGGAGCAGAGTGTCACAGGGTGCCCCTGAGAGCTCTGCAGAGTCACAGGGTGCCCGACTGCTCACCCAGGAGCAGGACAGCCTAGAAGGCTCCATCCCCCCCCAGCCCAGTCCCGAGTCCGGAGGTCAGACAGACACCCCCTGGTCATCAGACCTAAGGTCCCACACCAAGGCAGGACCTGCCGCCCCACTCACAAGGACTGTGACTCCAGCAAGCCACAGTGGGACAACCCAGCAGCAGGGTCAAGGGTCTACTACATCCGCCATCTGCAGTGCCTACCATGGCAGGCAGAGCGCCCAGAACTTCACGCCAACAGCAAGGAGCCCATGGTGACAGTGACCTGGACGCAACCACGGGACGCACCAAGCAGTGGCTTTGCCAATTCTGTGTGTTCTCCCAGCCTGCCCGTGTGGTATGTGTGTGTGAATCACGAGTGCGTGTGTGCACGCCAGGCTGCGTTCTGAGAGCCGCGTCCGTGAACAGTCCCCTCTCCGTAGAGTAACTGCAGGTTCAAGGAAAATCGAGCGCACAGCACGGAGGTCTCGGGCGGCTCCTTTCCTCCTTCACCCCTCGGGCTCCAGTGGCCAGCGTGTAGCGTGTTCAAGGACCACCCTGTCGGGGTTGGAGGACGAGCTCCCCCACGTCAACAGGAACCTGTGTCCCACGAGGGCTCGCGTGTGGCCCCCTCCATGGACACTCCACAGCCTTGTACCCAACATCACGACGTCCCCTGCACTCCCCCGGCCGATGCCCATGTCTGCCCACTCGCCTCCCGGCCCCACCTGACCTTTCCATTCCTCTAGCTTTGCCCTCAGCAGAACACCACAGAGTCGCGTCACACACGGGTGACGTTTTTGGATTGGTGTCTCTCCCTCGGCAATGAGCGCTCGAGATTCGTGGGTGTCTCTACCTACCCGCCCGCCAGGTGGCTAGCAAGGCCCCACGTAGCACTGGGTGGTCCAAGGGCCTTTAGGCCCTGGGCCCATTAGTTATGGCACCAAGCAAGGCGCCACCCGGGTGTCCTCCACCTCGGTTCCAGACACATTCTCTGCCAAACCGCCCAGCAAAGGGTCCTGGGACATCCCCTGTGACGTGCCTGGCACCTCTTGGGAGGGTCTTCCTTTCCCCTGGTGGCTCTGGATCTATGGCCACACCCTCTTTGTGAGAGAGATGGCCGGCCCCCAGGACACCTTGAGGCACTCCACAGATGCCCGAGGTGGACAGGGCAGGGAAGCCATGACACAGACATGCTTAAAGGACAGGCTGTCACATGCTCACGGCGCCTCAGCCTTGCCCAGGGGCTTCCTTCTCTAGTTGCGCACGTCCAGGGATGTCCTGCGCTTGAGCTCGTGACCTGGGAGCTGGTTGGGGTCAGCTCAGACACCACCTCCTCCAGGAAGCCCCCTGTCCTCACGTCTGTACTGTTTGCTGTGCAGATCTCCCACGGAGACGGAGCCCATTTTCCACACAGTCCTGGGTGCCGGGGCAGGTGACTGGTTTGGGCAGGCATGGGCAGAAGGGCCATCTGTGCCCTGGCCTGCGGGAGCACACACCCTCTACAGCCCGGGGTTCCAAGGGGGACGACAGGCTTCCTTAGTCGCAGCCACAGTCGCAGGATGGCTTATGCCGACAGCTGCAGGGGCACCTCCCTCCAGGGCTCCAGCTGGCCTGGGCTTGCTCTTCCCTGAACTCAACCATGTCCGCAGCACTCGGTTCCTGACCGTGGTTCCTGAAGGGGTGGTCAGCCGGCTTGGACACCTGCAGAGCAGCCCTGGGGTGGCGGGAGCGCAGGACACGCTTGCTTTGGGGTCTGGTGGGCAGTGTTTCCAAAGGGTCCTCTTCACTAGTGGTGCTGCCTCAGCCCTGGCCCACACCCCGCACCTCTTTTGCATGTGGTCAAGGGGGGTAAAGGCGCCTGCATGGCATGGTGGGTAGCCTGGCGTAGGGCGGGCCCTCTGTGGGCGATGAGCGAAGTACAGTGCCGCATGGTGCCAGCCCCCGGGGCCTGCACTGGGGCAGGGAAGGTGGGATCCCCCTTCTCGCTACCCCACGTCTGTCTTTCCTCCCTTCTACGCCACACGGCTTCCTGTCCCCAACACTATGGACCAGGCGGAGCCTGAACTGCTGTGAAACAGGGCAGGGGTGACCCTCAGTGCCAGCTGCTGACTGTCCCCACCTGGGACACACACGGCCCTGCAGAGTAGCGGTCAGGACCTCACCTCACAGAAATGTGCAGGCGGGAGGTGAGCCCAGGTTGCTGGTGCCGCTGGGCCCCCTCCCCACCCTCTCCAAGCCAGGCCCTCCACCCTCCTTCGTGGGGGAACTTCCCGGGCTCAGAGCTGGGCCCAGGGAGCTGGGAAGGGCCTCTCTCTTCCAGGTTCCAAGGTCCTGTGCAGGCCATCCTTGGCTCTGAGCTGTTGCCCTCCTGGGGAAACACCAGCTGGGACCTCCACTCCCTGTGGCTTCACACCTGGAGAGGCACCCCAGGGACACTGGCTCAGAGAGGAGGGGCACCCATGCCATGGCCAAAAGCCAGTGGCCAGGCCACAGGGAGGGTCCCAAGGGTCCACAGCACAGGGGTGGGTGGCCCACATTCCCTGCAGAGGCACCAGACACCTATCACGTGCCTGCACAGATAGAAGTCAACCTCACACTCATGAGGACGGAGTCCCACAGTAAGACAAGGCAGGTGCTCTGAAGGCCACCACCAGGCCCTGAGAGCCAGGTCCTGCCAGGTCCCCACTCCACCGAGCAGCGCCCACAGCAGTAAGGCAGGTGTTGCGCTGCTAAAGCAGAGGAAGCAAAACAGGACTCAGAGCTGATATATATTGCTCTCCTAATAGTGTGGCACGATTTAATTAACTCAATATTGCACCCACCTGAAGATTACGGGCCAAGGTTATTGACGCCTCCATCTGGCTCCTATAAAGCCGATAATACAGCCAATAAATCCTGCCTCGGAAGCCAGTGCCGGAGAGGCGTCCTCCTGCAGGGCTGCTCAGGTGATGGGGCCCGAGAGCCCCTGCAGGGCTGCCCAGACACCCCAAGACAGGAGGAGGGGAGGGAGGCAGGTCAGACAGGCCTGTGAACCCTGACCCGTGGCAGGTGCTGGGATACCAACTTTGGAGGCAGGTGTCCCCCAAGAGGCCTGACACTCTCCACCACCAGGTTTGGGTGCAAGGCCATGGGGGCTGAGTTGGTTCCCTGGTTCCCAGCATAGCCAGGGTACCTCCTCTTCTGCTGTCCCTGGGGCCCGGCACTGTTGCTCCCTCCTCTCCTGAGTCTGTCCCTGGACCACACAGGGCCCTAGGACCTGGGCTCATCTCTGGTCAGGCAGAGGAGACACCTAAGGTGCAACTCCAGGGTTCAAGGCCAACTGCCTACTATCCCAAGCAGATTTGGCTGGGAGGGTGATGGGC
>NW_026000102.1:7047444-7091730 GCF_001458135.2 Marmota marmota marmota
TGGGCTGCCCCCCCCCCCCCCAGGGAAAAGCTCCCAGGGCTAACCTTGCGGACTGTGCACCTGGTGGCTTCTGCATCTTTCCCCGACGGCTGAGGTTGTGCCTGCTGCTGAGGTTTGGGTTTCAGCAGAAAGTGTCTGCAGGGTGGGTGATACTGCAGATGACAGAAGGTTCCCCAGGGCCACTGCTCTCACACACTGCAGTGACCCCCGGTAGCAGAGCCCTGCCTGCCTGCCTGCCTGGGGCTGGCCCTCCGTCTCCAGGGCCTTCAGATGTTGGCCACAGACCCCAGCTCATCTATTCCTCACAAACGGGGGAAAATGAATAGCCCCTCCTGGTGAGCCCTGAGCACCCTGTGCCTGTAGGCCTCTTCTGACACGCAGGGCCCTGGAGACGACACCACCGGCGGCTGCGGCAGGTAATAAATTACCTCACAGGAAATTAATCAGCCGCACCTTGCCCAGCCTAATCTGATGTTGAGGCTGATTTCAGGGATCTGCAGGTGGGGGTGGGGTGGGTAGCCAGTCCACTCAGTTGAGGAGACAGGCAACGAGACTACATTTCTAAAGTGGTCGTCCAGTCTGGGGCCACCCATAACTCACCTAGGCCAGGCTCCAGGGACATTCGTCACCCTGATCAGCACATGAAGGGGCCACAGAGCACGTGAAGGCAAGTTCAGGGACTGCTAGGGGGAGAGGGCAGAGTCCGCCAGGGCCTGGGCCTGCACAGGCTTCCACTGCGGCCCCTCCCTCTGCCTGGTTTCTGCCCTGGTCTTTCCAGATGAGCGTCAGCAGCTGTGAAAACGGGGTCCTCCTTCCCCCAGGGAGGGAGAAGAAGCCAGGAACTCGGGGCCACTGACCCGGCGCCCTCTTGGGAAGGGACTGCTCTTGGCCGCATTACACCTCTCCGCTTTGCAGCCTTTGATTCAGCAAAATCAAGGATGCGAACTTCTTAGGAGTACTTAGTTTCCATGGCGACCAGAGCTGACCTCAACATTATTGTTCTCAAGAGGGGACTGACTTTACGATATGTTCATTCACTGAATTAATGGACTCCCGGTTCTTTTATCAGCAGCCCCCGAACAATGGAAAGAGAGACGTGTCGTCAAAGGGCTTTCAGACACTGTCCAGCCTTTTGTCCCCGGCTTACTGCGACGAGGCAAGTCTATTCAGCCTGAGATTATCAAAATCAACTCGGGGCTGTCTCCGGGGCAGCTAAACACACTTTGGTTTCATAAAGACATAACTGATCCTACATGCAAATTAATAATTTTGATTGCAGGGTTCTTAGGGTTAGAGACTGGTGTGATTTTTTTTTTTTAATTACATTTGTAGGAAAACTGCAGGTCGATGGCAGAGCTTTGAGTTCTGAGTGCCAGCAGGCTGGCTGTTTAGGGGGGCAACCAAGGAACCAGGAACCTTTGGGAGTCCTGTTTCCAGAGGCATCTCGAAACACTGAACGAATAGGATTTTGGAAACTCGCCTCAAAGGCACAGAACTCAGAATAACCAAGGACACCCAGGCAAGGGGCGTGATGGCGTGCCTCGGGCGCCAGGGAATGCCAGCGGGAGCCCAGGCGTGAAGGGCAGCCTCTCATTCCAGCTCCGCTGCTTCAGGCCTTCCCAGCCACATCCCTCGCCCGCCCTCCTCTTCCTCCCCAGCCCTCATCCACATGCCCGGAAAATGCCTCTGCTTCCCCCAGGAGGCCACCAAGCGGACGACACACACCAGGCCACCAAGCTGATCTCAACCCCTGGCTACCCGGTGCTGTGCTGAGCTCAATAGCCTAGCAAGGCCACAAATTCACCCTGCAGACGGCCCAGGCCGCGGTCGGTCGGTCGGTCGGTCGGTCGGTCGGGGCCTCCAAGTGGCTGCCTCGCAGAGGACTCTGGGCAGTTGCTCCTGTCTTTGCTCCCACCTCCCTGGACACGCTGACCTCTCACCCCCGGCACAGAGTCACCCTTCATTAGGGAGTCCCTCCCGGGGACCGGGAACCTTTGGGAGTCCTGTTCCCAGAGGCATCTCCCTGGGGCCACACAGAAGCACCCGGCCAGAGAACCTCCCGCGGGAGAGGCCCCGGTCCTAATGCCCAAATCATCATCTCACAGATTATAATTATCCATCAATCACCCTGTTTGGGGGACAGGAGGCTGGGCTATCAGGTGACTTTTATGACCTGTAGCATTTTGTAGATGATAACAAGGGGGCTGGGGGTGGGGGAGATTTATGGACCCATCAGGGCTGCTTCCTGGGCGCCTGCCCTGCGCCCTGGGGCTGGCTGGGCTGCTCCTTTCCGGCAGCCTCAGAGTGGTACCTTTTCAGGTCTCTGGTCCAAGTCCTAATGATGTAAGCGGGATGAAGGATGTGTTTGGTGGCGGGAGTAGAGAAGGGGAGGAGGAGAGAAAATAAAAACACAAAAGGGGGAGGGCACTTCCTCCGTCTGTAGCACTGTATTAACCGTCCTTCCTTTTCAAGACGGTGAAAGAAAACAAGATAAAGTGGGACAAAGGGAAAGGCCGCGGGGCTGTGTTTCCCCTTTTCATACCACCAAAGAGATTGAATCAAAATTCTTTCGGCTGATACCATCACCCCGGGTGGACTACACTCTTGTTAACGGATAAATTCAAGCCCTCCAGAAAGTCAAAGAATAAATTTAAGCCTTTTGCCAAATGTCTATCCTATTGGATTTTGATAAGACGGCCATTGAGCCTTAATAACGTCTTCCATCCATTTTCCGCGAGCCCTTCACGCGGCTCTTTATTCGTCCCCAAAGCCTCTTCGCTCGGCCTTTTTATTACGGGCTCCGCGCGCTCTCCAGGGAGCCGCGCGGCCGGTGATGGATGGACAACTCGCTAGATTATCTCCCGCAGATGTTTGCTCTCCAGGAGCCCCGGGCTTTCCCTCTAAGTAAACAGAGACTAAATAGAGTCCCGGCGCAGGGGCGGTCCCCGAGGTCCACGCTGGGAGAGGGACGCGGCCCAGCGACCCGCCAGAGCGACTTTTCAGGAAGCCCCGGGGCCGCGAGGTGGCCAAAGCACCGGGACGGCGGCGGAGAAGAGCGGTGTGGGGGGCTGCGCGGTCACGGGGGCGCGGGCAAGGGGACAGGGAAAGGGGGCCGGGGGCGCCAGGAGCAGAGGACGAGCCGAAGGAGCCTGGGTGGATGAAGGTGGAGTGGGGCAGGGGCACTGGGTGGCGGTGGGGAAGGGGACTGCGGTTGTGGGCGGGCTCAGGCCAGGTGCTGCTCACAGGCTGTCGCTAGGATGGGAGCCCCCGCCCCGCCGCGGGCCTGGGTTCAAATTCCGCCGCTGCTGGGCGGTCCCTGGCCTGTGAGCTCTGTGGTCCCTGCAGGAACCTTCTCTCCAACGCGTAGAATTTATCATAGCGACTGACCCCTAAACCACCCTTCTGCACCAACGGGTCAAGCCCCCATAGAATTAGCTAACTCCTTTGCATCTCACTGAAGCAGACAGAAGACAGGAAGTACAAGCCTTCCCAGGAATGCCAAAGGGAAGCTCTGAGATGTCACTTGAGCAGCCCAAGGTCACACAGCCTCCCAGCCCCCTGCTTCTCTGTTACATTTTTAATGCAAGTGTGAACGTCTTTGGGTGACCCCAACTACAGAATTCACTGAATTCACCCTTACCGTGGCACACTAGGGCACGTGGGGTTACATTAGCAACAAACAAATTGTATCTATGTTCGAATTACCCATAGCTGTAGTAACCTGTCTGTTCCCAAGGCTTCAGCTTGGAAGAGACGCAAATGGGCCCTGTCTTGTCTTCCTGCCTTGACCTGTGACCCCCATTGCTCCTCTCTGAGTCGAGTCCCCTCTGCCCTCCCAGACCTCAGCACCGGCTTGGGTTTTTGATCATCCCACCGCAGGCAAGCACCAGGGCCCCTGAATGCTACTGATGGCCACGTTCCGAGGCTGGAAATCATGGGATCCCACACGCGGGGGGCCCTGAGTGGCAACTTCTCAGTCTGGTGGGAGGTGCTGCCGGACATGGGTGAGGATGCCCCTCAGCAGGCCGCCACCCTCCCCTTGCAGCTCAGTGGGAAGGAGAGGGCCGGGCTGGGAGCCAGGACAGAGCCAGCTGCCCACATACCCTGGGCTCTGGTGCCCATCAGCGACCTCCCTGGTGCTCAGCTGCCCTGGGGTTGGATCTGCTGGGGATCTGAGCAGCCCCTCAGCCTGAAGAGCTGCAGTGAGCTTCACAGGGACCTGCGTTTGATGGGTTGCTCCAGCACACGGGGCAGGTACCAGTGGGTCCCTGGCCACTCAGCACCTTGCACCACAAGCAGCACAACAAACTTGGGCCTCAGCAGACAAGACCTCGTTTGGGTCCCACCATTTAGACAACACAAGGCAGATCACAGACAGTGCCGCTGGTGGACAGAGGAGGGAGACCACTGATGTGCTCATCCTGTCTTGTTTGGGTCTGGTTCAAAAGTGGGCAGCGCTTGCCTCTTCCCATGGCCCTTTCAACTTATACTTGACCTTTTGACCTCCCGCCTGGACTCTCATCCTCGGGGGGCCTCCACCCATCCCAGCACCCAGTTTGACCTGGAGCTTCTGCCAGGCTGCCTCCACCGCCCATCAGGGGGCTCACACACCTGGCGTGGTGCCCTGTGCAGTGGCGGCGGGGAGACCAAAGTCTCGTGCCCGCTCTAGACGGCGCGAGGTCAGAGTCCACGGCAGCCCGCTTCAGGGCAGGAAGAGAGGAAAGCTGCTTCCTGTCTTGTGCTGCCCTCTGCCCTCTGGGAAATACAAGTTCACTCAGAGGCAGGGAAGGAGAGGGAGAGAGGGACAGACCTCGCCACAATTTGAGCCATAGAGCAAACCCCTGAAGGAAGGGGGGCCTCGGGCCTCGGGCAGGCAGCAGGGACTGAGAAAGACACCTTGTCCCCCAGAAGGGTCCCTCCGGGGCTGAACAGCCCCCAGAGATGGGGATGAGGAAGGTGAGAGCTTCGGCCAGGGCCGGAGGTCCTTCAGGAGCCACCTCAGGGCCAGAAAACACCTGCCACACCATGTGTCCTCCCGACTCAGTGCCTGGGGGAGCTGGCCCCTGCCGTGGTGCAGCCCGCCGGCCGACCTGGCACCACCTTGCCTTCCCCTGTGCCCAGACGCTCAGCCCAGTCATCCCACAAGGTCAGCAGGGCCTGCTGGTGATTTTAATAGCAAGCCAGCCGCACCCATTGGGAGCTGGTGGTCGGCGCTGGCTCGGCCTCCCCAACGCCCGCGCGGAGCCGCCTAGCAGAGCCTGGTGCAGCACGAATCGGGGGCTCTGCATTTCCTCTAGTTTCAGAGCCAAGATGCCCAGAGGGAGGACACCACTGAAATCCCAGACACGAGATCAGCTGCAGGTTGAGTGCACACACACGTGTCCTGGTGTGTCTGCAGGCCTGTGGACTCAGGCTCATCCTGGGTGGATGCTGGACTCTACCTGGCGAGTGGTTCCAGGTTCAGAGGTCAGCTCCTGCCCCTGGCTGTCCCGATGCCGGCTCACACGAGGCCCAGGTGTGGCTCGCCTGCCCCTGCTGCCTTTCTGGATCTTTCAGAGCTGGTGCCTGTCATTTCGTATCCAGCCCCCGTCAGCGGGGACTGGAGAGTGCCCAGGCTGACACCTTTGCTTTCTCCCGATGGTTTGCTGATACAACAGGTTTGCTGGGTCTGCCGCCAGTGGCCTCCCCCAGATTCTCTTCATGTGAGTATCCCGTGAAGATGGCTAAGTCAACACAACCTGCCTTTGTCTGGTTTGCACCCATCTGCCTGGCCCCAGGCGTGCCCACAGCTTCTCCTGTCTTCACGAATGAGATGGCTCTGTGCAGTGACTCTACCTGCTTCCACAAGGAAAACGAGCGTCTGCCCCGAGTACCCCAGGCACCGCGCTGAGCACACGTGGCCCCTGATGGCGCATTGCTCCTGGACACCAGCAGGGCAGCAACGGAGAACCCACATGGTGTCCCGCAGACAATCAAATCACACAGTCCTCTACCCAGGGACGGGAGCACGTGACGGGGAGAGGACGGGACGAGCTCTCCTACCTTTCGGATGCAGCCTTCCTGGGACGGCACCTCGGGATCCGCGAGCATTTGCTGCAAGACAAGTTCAAGAGCAGCCGTTAGTTTCTGGAGCACCAGGCTCAAGCTACATACAGCAGGCTGCACGTCTGGGCAGATCCTGCTGTCCTCTGCAGTAATGGGACCAGGCCCTGCGGCGTCTCCACGCGGGACACAAAGGGTTCTGAGGCTCCTGGGACCCCTGGGCTGAGGACTCTAAGCCCAGGGGACATCTTCCCCCTGGAAGCACTGTCGCTGGTTCCTAATGGCTCCACCTCAGAGATGGAGCCACTTTGCGTAGCTCCACTGTTGCAGGAGCTGGGTGAGGTCCCTCCAGAGGCCAGCCGCACATGTCATTACAAAATCAGGGGCACGAGCACCCCGGGATGTGTGCCGGATTCCGCCTTGTTTCCCCTGCGTTCCACCCACAAGCCCAGCAGAGCATGTGGAGCGCCAGCTGCCCGTGTTTGCCTAGCAAAGGGTGAGAGGGCAGACGTGGCCACGGCCGTGCAGCAGCTTCCAGAGTCTGGCTTGGGAGGCAGAGCTCAGGGGAGCACAGCCCAGTCCCAGCAGAGCAGGGGGACGTGGGGAGGCACCAGCGAGGGCAGCGGTCACGGGGGAGGCCCTTCCCTCGGCTTCCTCTTGCTTGGCAAGTCAGAGGTGGTCGCCCTGGGTCTTGCCCTTTAGAGAGCCCCAGGTCCCTGGGAAGATGGAGGCGTCTCACAGGAAGGCAGGCCGAGGCGAGAGCCGCAGTGTGTGGCCTCCGGGAAGCGCCCTGTGCGTCCACAAGACCCTCCCTGCAAGCTGCGGCCTCCCGGCAGCACGGACCGCCTGCCTTCCTGCTGCTCCTGGACCAGCCTGGTGACCACGGGGAGGAGTGGCCGCCGCCTGGCGCTCCCCCCTGGCGCGGAGCTTCCACGCGGAGCTTTCCTTGGCCCCGCTCAGGACAGCCGTGGCATCTCGCCCAGCATCGCTCCCCCAAACCAACACGTTCCACTCCAGAGGGCGGCACGTGGGGGACGGGTCCCAGAGGGCTTTCTAAGCTGAGTAAACTGACACATGAGCTGTAAGTGTTGGACTGTCCCCTGGGTCAAAAGGGCCTCCCGTGGACTCACACGTGTAGATTAGAGGGAAACCAAGTCTGAAATTGACTCCTGAAAAGTGAAACGAGGAAGGGTGTCACACACGGAGCTCTCTTCCCCTCCCCTGGCAAGGACCCTGGTGCCACCGGAGCCCATGCAGCCTGGGAGAGGACCCGGGTGCCGTGTTCCAAGGCCTGGCGCGCGTGCCCGCCCAGCTGTCATAACAAGAAGGCATGTTCCCCGTGTGGGATTCTGACCAGTTGGGAATTTTATGCTTCTTTTAACAGATTCTGAAAATGTGGTTTGGAAAGTGGCTGTAAGTGAAGAAAGAGAGGGAGACAGAGGATGGTGAACCCCACAGCGAGGCTCCGAGAAGTGTCCAGCAGAGACTCGCCAACGGCCAGGTCACCAAGCTGTGCCTGGGCCTGCGCGGGGAAGGGGAGGCTCAGTGGGGAGGCTGCAGAAGGCCGTGTTCTGCCCTCGTCTGTCTGCTCTTCACTCCTGAACCCAGGGCCAGGAAGGGCGGCCCAAGGCTCGGCCAGTGCCGAGGCAGGAGGAGAGAGTGAAGCTGACCACCTGGATCTCCGAGAAGCCATGCTCCCCAGAGGCTCCTGGAAGAGATACAGACAGATCTGCCCTGGCCTGCACCTGGACACGTCCCCAGCGAGGACAGAGGCCTGGGTCTGCACTGCACAGGGCGGGGTGTCCGTGCCACAGTTTCTAGGAGAGGAGTGGGGGGAGGGGTCGTCACCTCCTGGCTTCCGGGTGCAGCTTGAGCCAGGAGAAAACCAGTGTTCTCGACTTTTCAAGGAGAGTGGTGTCTGGTGCCCCTGGGGCAAGATTCAGCCCTAGGGGGCAGGGCCACTGGGAGGACCCTTCTTTGGAGCTGACTCAGCCCCATGTCCCGTACTGCCTCAGCCAGACACTGCTGCACAGGGACACGGCCACCTCTGCCTGGGTGGCCCTCAAGCCTCACCCATCTCCCACCCTCCTCCTGCATCAAGCTTTGTCAAAGGAGGCCCCACGCAGCCTGAGCGGCCACCAGGCTGGGTACGCCCTCCCTGGCAGGTCCCTGTCGGGGACCCTTCCCAGGGATGGAGCTTTGAGAATCCCCAAGTGCCCACTGAGCCTGTCCAAAAATGCCATGTGACGTTTAGGAACAGTTTCCAGGCTGCCTCCTCCGGGCAGCAAGGTCCTTGCTCATACCATGGTGGCCCACATGAGCATCAAGGTCATTGTCAAGGTCAGAAAAAGAGCCTTGTGGAGAAGAGTGTGGCCAGGCCTGAGAGCCTGGCTGCAGGTGGGGCTCTGGAGGCCTCCTCGGGCTGGCTCTGGCTGGGGACAGCTGGGCTGTCCCAGCTCTGGTGGAAGGATGCCCCAACACAGTAGTGACCCTGGGGCTCCCCAAGATGAGGGAGAGGCTTGTATTGCAGCCTTGGCTTCCGAAGGCACCGTTAGGGGGCTGAAGCCTACCCGGGCCCAGCTGCCTGCACCCCGCACACGTGCCGGAACTCGCTGCTCACGTCTCTGCATGGCCAGCACACCCCAGCCTGCACTCCCCAGGGCCGGCCTGCCCGCCGTTCACACACATCCTGGAGCCCTGAGCGCTTCGCTGGGCCCCACCCTTGGCCTGGTGGGCTCTGGTCGGATGTTTTCAGGTGGCCTCCTACCCCAGTCGAGCCAGAGCCCCACTCTGTCCATTTGCACCTGTAGAAAGCCGCCCCCCTGGAGTGGGCAGGGAGACAGAGGTGGTCAGGGAGGCCCCCAACACTGCACGCCCATAGCCAGAGGGCCCAGGTTCGCGCCCTGTTGGCCAGTAGTGCCCCCTGGGCACGGGCTGCCCTCCACGTCCGCCCAGCCCACTCGCTGCCCTCCACTGGTCAAGCCGCTTCTCACTGTGGGCTTCCCTCCTTCCTGCCCTTCCCAGGTCCAGCTCAGCCAGGGGCAGTCGAGGGGCAGTGCCCCCCTGGACCACGTCCTAAGGCTGGCAGGGCCCTTCGACAACTTGGTGGCCTCACAAGCCTCCTGGCGTTTCATGAGATAAATGTGGTGTGTGGCCACTTGGCGGATGGGGTGGCAGGTGCCCATGAGCTAGGATGGCTCCAGGCAGCAGCGGAAGGCAGAGGTGGGGCCGGTTCCTCTCTGAAGACTCCTGGCCCCTGGTGGATGAAGCCAGGCCAGGCTGAGAGGACGTGGGGACAGTTTGGGCTGAAGCCTCACCTGAGGAGAAGGGACCCCAGGGCAGCCCATCCGCTCCCAGGCCTGGTGGGTCCTGCCGCCTGCTCCCACAGGCCCCTTGGCCTGTGTCCGGTCACCCACACTCACAATCATCAGTCCAGCCAGGGAGCCTGGGTCAAGGCACCAACAGGAGGACCTTCCCCTGAGGAGCCAGAGAGCCACCCTATAGCAGGGTCACTGCCCCACACCAACGCACAGAGGGCACGTCAGGAGCTGCGTGGCCTCCACGGCCCTCTTGCTGTCCCTAAACTTACATTAAGGGACAACGTGTCACATAGATCTGGAGCTGAGGGTGACTGCATCCACCACCCTTCAAACGGGGAGGAGCACCCCTGTGAACGCACCGTCATAGCGTCTGGGCCCCTTCCCTCTTTTCCTGGAGAAGCCAGTATAGACTTAGGGGAGGTTCCCACCCACCCAGCTTGTCATCGGATAGGGACACAGAGGGACATTGGACAACACTTTGCCTAAGAGTTCAGGATGCACCAAGCAAGAGACCGACCAGACCACGCAGGCCTCCACCCGAGACCGCCAGGCCTGCACCGGGGACAGGCCTTGGCTCCCAGGCAGGCTCCTGGTTCTCTCTGTGGACCCCTGAGCGGGTCCCTTTGGATGGGCTGTTGCCTGTGGCTGCTGGGCCGTGGGGCTCTACTGACCCACAGCTGCAGGACCGCCAGGCAGCAGGGAAGAGCCACGCGATTCCGGTTCCTGGGCCCTCCTCAGTCACACAAGGCCTGCGGTGGGGGCACCCAGCGCAGCGGCCCCTTGGAGGAAGCAGTGCCCGGTGGTGGCTTTCCAGAAAGAAGCACAGCCTGGAACGGTGGGCTGGAGCCGTGTTCCGGAACTGCCTGCCCCTATTTAATGGCCCGCCTTGGCAGGTATGAATGCCATTAACTCGGCCTCCTCACCCGCTGCTGACCTCGGTGGAAAAACCGCCGGACGCTCTCCCGGAGCCTCTCAGCCTTGGCGCCCGCCCCGGCCGGCTGCTGCCTCGCTGAAAACCCTCTTTATTTTGCTAGCTTAGCTTCAGCACACGCACCGCTGGCTTGTCGATTGCTGGCAGTGGCTCTGGGCTCTCCACCTCTCTGCACCCCGGCAGAAGTATTAGGTGTGTTTTGATTAAGCATTTTAGCCAAAAAAGCAAAGTCTGACCTCCGGCATTTCGCTTCTCTCTCGAGTGTCAGTGCCAGGATTTAGCTAAGTGGGGTTGGTCAGAATATCTTTTTTGACTTAAAATAAATACCCTCTGTTCTCCAGGAAGTCAGTGAGGAGTAGATGCACACCCACGGCATCTCCGGCTCACAGCTGCGCTCGGCCGAGGGGCATGGTGCACTACATCGGGGTCTCAGCAGCCTGCTCTCCCTCCAGAGACTGTTGGGGAAGAACACCTACGGGGGAGTCCAGAGCGGGCCCTGGCCACAGGCCACTCCAGACCGCGAAGGAAGTGGACAGAGCGTGTGCTCAGGCCTCCCTCCACCTGGCCACAGAGACCCCCGAGGCCCTGGCTTGTCACTCGTGCCCCAGGCCCTCAAGCTAAACCTGCTCTCTCACCTGCATTCCTTCCTTCCCATTTCTGAAGAAGTTTCATGGTAGCCACAGAGAGGCCTGATACCCTCCTCTGTGGGTGCTGCTGGGCAGTCCAATCTGGGAGCTCAGGGCTGTGACAGAGGGGAGATTGAGGGGACCCCTAGGCATCCCGTCCTGGCTCTGAGCCTGGCTCTGCTGACCCTGGGGGGAGTCCTGGGCCTCCGGAGCGCAGGCTTCTGCTGAAGGCGGTCTGAGCAGATGGCACAGGACAGTGGCAGAGACTGCCGATGGCCTCTCTGCGGGGTTTTGTTCCCCTTCAGCAGTGCCCTTGAGTACGTGCTCCTTTCTGGAAAGATGGAATTTTAAAAGCACAATTCTCATCCTTAGTTTTCTTTCCAGATCCAGGTCCAATTTCCCTGGTGTGGATATTGCCTTGAAGTCTTGGTTCCGGCCTGGGGGCGACTTGGGGGGACGGTCCCAGGCACCTGGATGCGAACCTGCTTGTACTCCTCTCCCCAGCCCCACTGAGCCAGCAGGGACACACTGGCATCCCACCCTGAGCTTGGGCCATGGAGGGACAGAGGCCACTGATGGACACATGGGTGGAAAGGAGCCACGGGCCCCACCCTTCCGACCTGGACTCACACCTGACCTGGCCAGCACTGGCCAGGGCGGGGGACACTCCCCGAGGCCTGAGTGTTGGCAGAGCTGGGCTGGGTGGCGTCCCGCTGGCAGCTCGGGCAGGAGCCATGAAAGGGGTTGAGTCACCAGCAGCCGGGCCCTGGCTCCCTGAGCAAAGGCCTAGCAGTGTTGACACAAACTCTTGAGCTCTCAACTGGGAGTGGGGTCATATTTATTTATTTTTTGCATTAAAAAAATCAGCTTGGCCCTGTTTGAGCTGCAGAAATGATTTTTTTAAGGAGCCGTGGACACTGTTTTTAGCTTTTATGCCTAAACAGATACTTCTCAGTTCTTTCAAGTGAGAGCTGTCCAATGAATGGGGCTCTCTCTTCACTCCTAAGGAAAATATTTACACAGTTGAGCACGGCATGCAAAGGGACCTGGACTCTGGAGAGCCCGTCCCCTGGACGCAGAGAGGCCTCCACGCCTGGTCCACTCCCGGCCGCAACCTGTGCCCTGCCCGCCCTGCCCACGGGCATTTCCGTGCCTCGGGCCTCACACCCTGTCCTGGGGGTCCTTTCAGAGAACCCCACGCCTGGGAGAGGAGGGAGTGGCCCTGGGGGGTACCTGCAGGCCTCTGCCTCTCAGCCCTTCTGTTGTGCCCCCCAGAACCCCCAGGCTGCTCTGCCTCCAGGCCCCAGGAACAGCCCTGGCGGGACCTGCCTTCCCCAGAGGCCTCCCCAGGAACCACCTCCCTCCCGGGCCTGTCTGGGTGTGGCTGGACCTTCTGCCGGGCTCTGGTCACAAGAGCTCACCCCGGGCCAGCAGGCTTCAACCACACGCCCCGCGATTTTCCTCAGACACGGGCCTGCCTGCCCCGGCTGGCTGGCACAGCTGTGCAGACCCGGAGCCTGGGCACGGTTTGCCCGCTCTCAGACGTTCCAAGAACACTCTGTTCACTGGCGTGCCCACTGCCAGCGCTCGGCCCCTCTGCCTGCAAGCCCTGCCCAGGCGGGGCCAGCCCAGCCTCCCAGCTTCCTGATGCAGGGCGAGCCAGTCTCCAGGTGACAGAGCCTGCGTCTTCCGGGTCACTGTCCCTCTGCATCCTCATCCCATGCTGAGCACCCTCGGTCTACACCGCCTTTCCTTGGTCTACACCACCCTGTGAAAGGCGCCTTGGGACCCTGAATGGCACGTGATTGAGGACTGACTGGTGGGGCTGGGGAGGGCCACCCAAGGGAGCCGAGCACCACAGGGGAGACCCAGGGCTGAGGCGGGAGCCTCAGAACCAGGAGCCTCCAGGCGGGAAGGCCGTGGCCAGCCCAGGGAGCTGGTACCGAGGGGAGCATGGACAGTGGCTGAGGTCGGGCATGACAGGCAGGCGGTGCAGGGAGGTCCAGCTGCAGGGAGGTCCAGCTGCATGTTCACCTGGTCCCAATGTGGCTTGGGTCCACTCTGAGGGGCAGGTGGTGTCTGCTGCTTGTCCAGCGTCACAGAATGCCACTAGGGGCTCGGGCCTGTACCCCCACTGTGCGCCCCCACCTGGGACCTCTCCAGCTTTCCTGGTGGAAGCATTTGAGGCAGTCCAAGGGACAAGACGGTCACCAGTAAAAGGGGAGATGGAGGTGAGCGAGGACAGGGAGTGCCAGGAGGTGCGCTGGGGACATGGCTCCATTAACACAGTGGAAGCTTGCAATGAATCTCTGGGAAAGAACTACGATTACCAGAGGAGGAAGTGGTTCAGAGAGGTACAGAAGCCTTCCCACATCTGCACAGCAGTCTGGGGTGCACCCAGGATTCAGGTGGAGGTTTTGGGACCTATAGGATCAAGGCAAGGGCCCCGAAGGGGCAGTGCAGCTAGGTGGCAGGCTGGGCAGCCCCTCTCCCCGGGGGAAGACAGAAGCAGCAAGGTGTGGACAAGTCTGGCTTCTGACCTCAGGTCAGCCAGCATCTGCCAGAGCAGGGTCCCCCTAGCAGGGTTCCCAGAGCAGGGTCCCCATAGCAAGGCCGAAGCACCTCATGAAGGACCCAGGGAAACACGAACACCCCAGCAACATGCGCCTTCATGGTCCTGGATGTCAGGGGTCCCTGGGCGGAGCAGCCCTCTGGACGGGAGTCCTACCGCGCATCGCCTCTCCTCCTGGGGCTGTGGGAGATGAGCAGGCAGGGCCACCTTGCCCTGACTCTGATGGGCCCCTGAATCTAACTCTACTGTGACATGGCAGAGCTGGGGGCAGGACTGGGCTGACCACCTGTCCTGGCAGGTGGGCGGGGGCTCTGGTCCCCCACCAGCAGGACTGATGGAGAGGATTGCCCCTGCCCATCACACAGGCCAGGCTCCTGTGCTGGAAACTGGTATCCATCAGAAGTTGGTGATTCCACATGAGCTGAAGGTGACCTTGACCCTCAACTCCACAGACTCCCTGCTCCCTCCTCCTCCTCAGCTCTTACCAGCCCCGCTGCACCCGATCTGGAAAAGGACTCTCTGGACTTAACAGAAAGGAGGGGAGATGCCAGGGTCACCCCAGAAGAGGACCCCTGGGACGTGGGGATGTCTCAGGGATGAGACCCTAAAGGCAGGGCCACCCACCGTGGTCCTGAACCCTGGCCACGCCTGCAGGATGAGCTCCACTGCCCAGGGCAGAGCAGCCGGCCCACAGGAGCTGAGACCCAGCGCCGCGGGTCACCAGGCAGGGACTGCACCACCTCTAGCTGCCCAGCCTCACTGGTCGCTGTGGCGGGCTCTTGCTAGTGACAGCCTCTTGCTAGTGACAGCCTCCTTCTTGAGGTACGATCGGCGAGCACAAAGCACCAGCTATTTAGTGTGAACACCTTAAGGCCTGGAGGTCAGCCTCCACCTGTGGACCAGGGCCACCGGCCGTGCCCTCCACCCCCCCCACAGGTTCACCGTCGTGTCACGTGACCCCTGTGCTAGGAGAACGCCACAGCAACTGCGCTCTCAGCAATAGGTTCCCACAGTCCGGGGAAGCCAGCGGGGCCTGTCGGCCATCCTGCCGGCCATCCTGCTGACCCCGGCCAAGCACCGAGGACCAAGAGGGCCACACCCAGAAGCAGGAGTGGAACCTAGAGGCTGGTGTCCACACGTAGAGGACGGTCCTGCTCTCTGGTGCCTCTTCCGCCTACGCAGGTTTCCTAGTGTCAGCGGCGGACGGGGAGTGGCCTGAGAAACACAGCACCCAGCTCCCCCGGGGCCACGCCCTGCCTGCCCTGAGAGCCCTGGGGTCCCTCACACACAAGGAGGGTGCCACCCAGGAAGGGGACCACTGGAGTCCTCAGTGATGGCCTGTCAGGACCCCCGAGTGGCCCCGTGGACTCAGTGTCTCCCAAGGGGGGTTTGCTTCCCCTGTGGGCAGTATGAATCATAGGGTCGATTATCGATTCTCTATTAACATTTATCTTTTATTCTCGACCCTTTTTAGTTATGAAAATAACCTTGATATTGACAGAGTCCTATTGATGAACTTCAGCCTGACCCTGCCTATTGATAACCAGTTTAAGGTGAACTTTAAATCATCGTAAGTGAGTAAAAAGGGTCATAGATCTCCTGGCAATGGCTGTCACACAGATGGGAATGCTTTGGCCTGTGGCATCAGGCTTTTTCTGGGCTGGACGAAGCAACTCTCCTGTTGGGAACTGGGAAGATTTCGGCTGCCTGGAGCCTTCAGTTAGTTAGTTACCTGGAGCCTTCAGCTACCTGGAGGTGGGAGGGCCAGGGATCATCCTTTGTGTTCCAAAGCAGAATCTAGTTTTAATTCCCTTAAAAACGGCAGGCAATGCTTTCTGGGGACCAGGGACAACGCAACATGAAGCAGGCAGTGCCAGCGGTCAGGCTCCGTCAGGCCTTCCGGGGCTCACCTTCACTCGTCTAATTCCCTCTTGCCCATGCTGCTTGCTCACACAGCAGAAGTCTGTGCACTCTTCGCAGTGGGGTCCCCCAGACCGCCAAGCCGAGCCAGCAGGTGGATGACTGTTCCCACTCTTGCATGTGATACCATAACCGTGGGACTGGTGCCAGCATGGCTCTGCCCAGGCACCGTTGCATTTCCTTATTCGAGGAGACTGCCGAGGCTCAGAAAGGCTGAGAAACTTGCTAATGTCACACAGCCAACTGCAGCGCATGCCCTGAGCCATTAGCTTATTTGGCTTCTGCAGAACTGGTTCCATTTGGAGAAATGGTTGGGGGTGAGTGAGGAACAGAGATAATAAAAGGAGCTTCGCTTTCTCTCCCACGATGAATGTTTCCAATCTTCCAGGAGGGGCAAGGCAGCAGAGCGCCGGGTGCCTGGGTTTGGTCACAGCTGCTGTGCTAGCTTGAGACCACCGTGTGTGGGGGTGGTGGGAGCCGAGAGTCCAAACAAGACCGCACACTTGCCTAAGGGGACCCGATTACAGGAACAGCTGTGCCGAGGAATTCCGCGCTGATCCTCTGTGAAACGGGCAGCCTCTGGGATCCTGCAACTGTGGCTGCAGCCAGGTTCCAGGGCTCAGATCTATCTGCCTTCCGGGGTGGGGAGTCGGCCGAACCAGCGAGGCGTGGCCCGGCCCGCTCTGCCTCTGTGGGCCCCCTGCTGCCCTCCAGGCCCTTCTGAGCTCAGGGCCAGCCACTGAAGGTGCTGGAGGGAGAGTTCTGCAGGTTCTACAGGTGCCCAGGGCAAGGCTGTCTGGGCGCCCCTGGGCGGTCCAGGCCACCATGGGGCAGTCGCGCCCTCCTCCCCACTGGCCTGTCCCAGAGCTGGCTGCAGGAGCAGGGCGAGGAGCACCAGGCTCAGGCCGCCCGCCCTTCCTGGCCCAGCAGGACTTCTCAGCACGCTGCACCCTGGCTCAGCACGCAAGTACCTCATCTGCACACGTGACACAAAGCATGACAGATGACACGAAGCCACAGGTGAGGGTGGAAGGGACGCCAACAGTGGCAGGCCCGGCCACACAGCCCTTAACTGCAACATGCCGTGGAGCCACTAAAGTCGTCGTTGTCTGCTGGTGAGATGGCCGAGGCTCCGGGGGCAGACCACGGGGCGGTCAAGCTCACAGTGGAGACAGAGGCCTTCCTGCTGCCCAGGCCCCTCGGGGCTCAGAAGCCCTATGGCCCCTGGGCCTAATCCAGCCTGTGGCCTGCGTGGGCATGGCCTTGAGCTAAGCCTGGCTTCCACATTTTGAAAGGGTGTTAAACAGAGAAGAGCCCGGGGGAGCCTCCCCAGGGTGGAGGAGCCCGGGCACCTGAGGCCGTTCACAGAGGCCTGTGGCCTCCTGCGGTTCCATCGCCGGGAGGAGGACGGGCGGGAAGGAGTCGGTGTCCTTGGGTCCAGTCCAGCTGCAAGCCGGGAAGCAGGAGAGGGGTTCCCTGGCCATGCTTCAGGAACGATGGGCTCACACGGGCAGTGGTGGCTCGGGGGTCCCTGGGTCCCTTTGTCCCCACTGTTGCCAACACCAAATGGCAGAGGCAAAACCCCAAGCAGAGGGAATAGAGTGCGGTCTGGGCTTCCGGCACCTGGCGGGCCCCTGGCCTGGGGTGTTCTTTCCCCAGAGAGCGCAGGCGGGAGAGGGAGGTGCCAGGCTGAGCAGCCAGCAGGACAGGTGGGCAGGGCTGCGGCGTCCCCCAAGCCCACGGCCAGGACTCTCTGATGGGGACCGAGGGCGTAGTGTGAAAGGGTTTCCTCTCACTTCCTCCCCTTTCTTTCCCCCTATTTATTTTCCAACAAGGAGAAGCACACAAAATTGTCACAGAGGAAATCCTAAACTGCTGGCTGGAATTTCTTCCTTGAGCTGCAGGACCTTCCTCTGGGGGAGAGGCGGCCCTCTCCCAGGGCTGAGCTCCTGCCTGCGTGGGCGGCGGCGGCCGTGAGTTTTCTCCCACAGCAGCCCAGGGGCCTGGCCTCCTCCTCCAGGAAGATGTTTCTGCGAGGCCCTGGTGGCACCTGAGAATCTGGAATGTCCTTTGAGCGGATGCGCTCGCACCCCCTGCTGTAGAGCCCCTGACATACCCGGGTACCACAGGGAGTTGACAATAGGGACAGGTCTGTCCCTGTGAGACCCTTAGCAAAAGTGTCCTCCAGGGCTTTCATTGCAGGACAACCCTGGGGGGTCCAGGGGTCCCAGGGAACTTCAGGGGGCGCTCATCCTGCCCCCAGCCACAGCGGCCGGCAGCAGTGCAGGAAAATGCCAACCGGACGGGTCGCCAACGCAGGGTGCAGTGTCCCCTTCCTTCCTGCCTTGTCCCCAGGGGTGAGGGCAGGGAGGCTGCTCCGAGGAAGAGTGTGCTCACACACCTGCGGAGCCTGGAAGAAGGAGGAGACCCTCCCACCACCTCCTGCTTTGTCTGCTGGAATGAGCTGCTGCGTTCCAAGGCCTCGGGGTAACTGGGAGGGAATCTGTCCCCGTTACCTGCTGACAAACTGAGAGGAATGACCCCATCAGCGCAGGAGGAGGAACTGCCCAGAGAGTGCCCACGCATGCCCCCGTGGGGGACACACACAGGAGGAGAGTGTGCTCCCCGCTCCACGCTCTGCACTTGAACGCCAGGTCCTTCTGGATGCATCTGGGTTGCTGTGTGGGCCTCCAAGCTTGCGGGGAGGCTCCCCCAACGGCCCACACAGGCAGCAGAACGAGGCACTCAGGAGAACGCTGGCCATCTCCAGGGCCCTGGGCTCCTTGCTCACCTGCCGTCCTCAGGAGTTGGGCAGGTTTCCATGGGCCCCAGGGGAAGGTTCACCAAATGGCTGTGGAAATGGGCACCTCTGCACGCACGGGCTCTGGAACTGGCAAGGCTCCCCTGGAAGGGCTGCAGAGGTGTCCTCTAACTCAGCTCGACTGCAGAACTGCGGGGAGCCGGGAGAGCTTGCTCGGCACCCTGACTTACTTGCTCTTCCTAAAGATTGAAGAGGGAGTTAAGGTCTAGCCAACAGGGAACCAGGCGAGGTGTGGAAAGCACGGGCAAAGGCCCAGCGAGTCCTGGGCAGAAAGACAGTGGGAGAGAGACAGAGGGGAGACCAGGGGAGTTGGGTGCCATGGGGAGGGGCTGGGCAGAGGCATGGGCAGGGGTCTAACAAGTGGACCGGGCTCCTGGGCAAGACAGGCAGGCTCGCCAAGGAAAAGAGATTGACCTCTGGGGTGGCCGGTGGCTCTACCTTGGGGCCAGCTGTCACTTCTAAGCACTTGGGGTGGAGGAGCCAGGGCAAAGCCCCTTCAGGTGAAGCGTTAGCCCCACCTCGGGCTCTTCTCAGCCTGGCATGAGCCCCCTTCCAGAGGCTGGCCAGGGTCCTTCCAGGCCCCAGAATGAACAGCGTTTCTCAGAGAAGGCCAACACCACCTTCCCCAAGACCCCGTTTTTGGTTGCTTGGTTGGGCCTGTTTTACTCCTGGACTTTTAAGACAGGGTCACCTCTTGACAAGCCTATCAGACGCTGAAAATTCTGCAAGTTGAAGATGCACTGGATGCACCCGCCCTCCAGTTGCTGCAGCCGAGCCACACAGCACACTGTCCAGGCCCTTGTGGTCACAGGGCTGGGAGCTGCTGCCTCTGTCCCCACAGGATCCTACCAATACCACCAGGAAAGACCAAAATTCTGACCCTGGAGCAGAGTTGGTATGGAGCACATATCATCTTGCACCTTGAAGTTGGAAATCACGTGTGGAGCCGGCGTCTGTACTGGACACAGAGCCCTCTGTTTGGGGCTGCCTGGGGTTTGCCGATGTGCCTGTGAACATTAAAGTAGAAATCCTCAGCCTGCTTCCGCCCGGCCTCAGCCCGCGGCGTTCGGCCTTAGAAGAGGAAACACCCCATCCCTGGAGGTCCAGGTCTGTTCACTCTCCCTGGAGGCTCTCGAAGGCGTGACTGCCGTGAACACGTCAGAGTCGTATCAGTCTCAGCCTGACAGCCTTTCAACTGGCAAAAGACTCACTTTTGTCCTAAAGATGTTGCTCTTCCTGGATGGAAGAATGGCTTCATGAATGAGACACTTAGGTTGCAACAGAAGCTTGAACAGGAGCAAGCCTGCGCCCAGGACAGAGACCTGGGCTCTTCGGCCAGCCCCTGGCCAGCCTGTCCCCCATAGAGCTGGACCTCAGGTAGAGTCCTGCTTAGGAGCAGCAGTTGCCCCAGAGAGGACCTTCCCAGCCAGGGTTTCCGGGTCCTGCTCTTCCAACATTACAGAATGCCTGAACCCAGAGGTCTGGGCAGCATTGGGAGCCCAAGCCAGTGGTGGGGACCCTGTCTCTGCCTTCCCCAGGGCAGGCTGCAGCAGTGGGCCTGTCTCAGGTCCCCATCCAGCTCTGGGCCCACAGGCCCCAAAGCCCCTTTGGCATTGGCCACTGGAGAGGAAGGCAGACCCGGGCACGGCCGGCTGCTCCTGTGCAGTGGGCTATCAGGCTGCGGCCTCCCGGCACCTCTGCGGAGGGCTCCTCTGCGTAGGGGCTCCGTGTCTGAGACACCACAACCTTTTTACCCAATTTTCCAGCTGAGTTGACTGAGGCCCGTGCAGGTCAGGCAGCTTGTCTGGGGTCACTGAGTACAACAGCTAAGCCTCTGGCCCCAGGACGGAGAGGCAGGGCCGCGGCTCCTGCCCCTCCTCGCCAAGGCCCTCCGTAAATAATGGAAGTAACAGGCTCCTCTTCCCTCGGAGGCCGAGCTCCCCGCAAGGCACCAGGCCTGGGGCCTGCTTTCTGCCTGCGCTCGCCGGCTGGAGGCAAGGTAGGGATGGAGGCGAGCGGGAGGCCGGGGCTTGGCGCACCAGTTGGCTCCTGTGAAGGCATTAATTTGTAACAGACGGCAAAGCGCTGGGAAGGGCGCGGACGCCGCGCACGCGACAAGGGCCGAGTGTTCACGGCTGATGGTTATTAGCCCGTTATTAAACCTATGAATTGCCTCTTTCATACCACAGTGCCTGTCCTTAAAGAGCTGTATGAACGAACATTAACCAATCCAATTAGCAAAAGACACTGTATTTGTGTAATTAGTAATTTGAGGCTTTGTTCTGTCCTGGTCTTAAAGAGACGGCATTGGCTGTTGATTAGCGCGTAACACTGTACAATTAGGAGAAGTGGCCCGAGATTAGCCAGGAATGTTCCGTTCCCTGGGGTCCTCCCCGAGGGACCCGGTCTCGCTAAGACGTGCAGGGTTTGTGTTTGTGGCGTTTAAGCGGATCCAATCGCTTCCTCTCACATCCAAACTCCTCCTGCAGTTGGCATGGCCTTCCGCATCCAGGAGGGGAAATATTTATTTTCATTATAAATTTAGAGGCTGAGTACAGTAAGGAACCTTGTTATTAAATGCTCCAAGCCCAATTCTGCAGAAAATCTCAAAATCCAACTTTGAGTATTGATTGCAAGATTTTTTTTCTAATCAGATGCCAAAAGGAACATTGTGGGGAGAGACGTCTCGGGGCCGCCCTTGCCAAACGGCACTGCTGTTTATGTCTCTGAGTGAGCAGTTACATCTCGGAGACACAGAGACGGCCGGGATGGGGCCAGATACTGCAGATAAGAGCAGCCTGCGGGTCCTGGGCCCCGTGTTCACAGTGCACCCCCACGGAGACCAGCGCTGAGATCCCATGTGACCATCGGGATCCAGGTGGCTCCCCAGACAGTCCCGAGTGGGAAACAACATGTCCACGTGCCCTGTGCCCCTCTGTGCTCCTCCTGGATGTCTCCAAATGTTGCTAGTTAGTAAACCTGCAGAGCCAGCCCCTGAAGCTGAGCAGCCCCCGGCACTCCTCGGCAGATTTTAGCTGTGAACAGGAAGGAAGCTGGCATCTGCCCCCAGCCTCTGTCCTTGGCACCTGAGCTGCCAGAGGGGGAGGGGGCAGTGTCCTGGGTGGGTGTCTGCCTGCTGGGCATGGTCAAGGTTGTCCACGCTCTCTCCAGGTAAAGTCTGCCCTAAAGCAGCGCACTGGGCCTGGCTCACTACGGCCATCAGTCCGGGAACAGATCAGCCTCGCCCAGCCACCCCTGCTCTTGGGGACAGAGAAGTCCGTCCCCTGTTCTGTCTGCTGGCCCTGTGGCCCCGTCTCCAGGAGCTGTGTCCTGGGAGCTGACACTGCTGGTCGGAGCAGATATCTGCGCTGCTCAGAGCCCAGCTGTTTGGGCCGCGGGCAGTCTCTGCTGGCCCCTCGCAGCGCTGGTTCAGACAGGGCCTTATTCCAACCGGTCAAGTCGGATTCTTATGCGTGCGCATGTCTGTCTCCACTCCACACCAAAATCGAGTCAGATGCCCGCAGCGGCCTCATCTGCCTGCTCGTGCCTCTCTGTGCACACACGTGCCCGTCCACGTGCTCACACCCACACACAATACGACTGGCCCAGCCGGAAATGCAGCACCCAAAGGGCAGGAAGCGGGTGCCCACTCCCCCACCCACTGGACCTGTCCCTGGGAGGCATCAGGGACCCGTCCCTAAGGGCGCTCATGAAAGGCAGGGCAGAGAGGAGAGTGGGTGCAAACAGCTTAGAAACCTCTCCAAAATATTTGGGTTTGTCAAAATCCCAAACCGCCGTTTGCCAAGCACTTTTCCCGCTAGTGTTTGAGCCCGCGGGTATTTTAAAGGAAATGAAATCCGTGTGTTTCTGATTTATTTATACTTAACTCATCAAAATGCTGTTTAAAAGAGCTATTTTGTATCCAAAATGCCCTTTATACTCCCCCCCCTTCCAAACTGAAAGCTGTATTCTGCCAAGCATACGTGACCTTAAACTCCAGCATCCTCAGGCTCTTTTGAAAATCAAGTTCATGATGTCCAGATAGACCTGAACTGGAACCCAGGAGGCAAGAAATGGCTGGGTGACACTCTCGGCCTCTTGACCTCAGACCCATGCCAGGGCGTTCCCCACTGTGCAGTCAGAGACCCTCAGAAGCTGTGCTCAACAGGCAGCAGCAACCTCTCTGGGGACGAATCCCCAGAGCCAGGACCTTACGGTCTCTCCCAGAGCCATGTCTTGTCCAGCTCAGGGTCACCCATGGCCCCTGGGGCTCGGCTGCATCTCCAGTCCCAGCCACAGATGGATTCCTCTGCTTACACCCTCTTGGGACTGCCTGCTGAGGGGGCCCGGTGGGCACGTGCCATGTAAGGCAAGAGTAAGCCAATTCACACCAGGACAAGGCTTTCTCTGCTCTAGGGAAACAGGAAGCTGCAGCCAGAGCCCAGAGTATGTGCCGGCTTAGGAGAGGGGGAGTGGCACCTGCAGGCTGACGCGGTGGCGGAGGGACCGTAAACCAACAGGGTATTGGCAACACTGTCTCCTGACCTATAACGCGGGACTCGAGTTATATGCTTTTGGGTGTGATATTTATTTCTGACTGATTTCATGCAATGGAGTTCAATTATGAATTTGATTGCTTTTTTTGTGCACGATATAAAATCCTTTATCCTCACAGGATTTAATTGTGTTCCCTGGCAGATTTGGTATTCATCACGGCCCTGCTGTCCCCAGCCCCAGAGATAAACCATTCGAGGGGCAATAAATGTCTACTCTGATTATTGATGCTTTCAGGGAAATTGATTATCTATTTGAGGGGCGGAGCAGACTGATGTATGGCAGCCTCTTTACCAGACACGACAGCTTCCGGAGAAGAGGAATCCCTCGACTGCTGCAATGGATTTCCTATTATATTTAACATTCTCCAAAGTGACACCCGTTTATCTTGATATCTGAAAGCAGGGAGGCAGGAGAGGGGATTGGGAAGGCCGCGTTCCTTCTCACCTGTTCACAGTATTTAAAGTTGGAAAAGCAAGAGCAGCTGCTGACAGGCCGGGTCCTTGTGCGGGTTTGCTCACGCTGCGGTACCCCACCCTCCCGGGGCCGGGGCTGCTCCCTGGCTCTGGTACCTCCGCAACCTTCTGTACCAGGTCTATGATTTACTGAGAAATTTATTTCTAAAGTTGTGATGATCGTTTACCGTCCAATTACACAGTCGCTATTTCTCAGTAACCCGTAAGAGAAGCTGGCTTTGGATGAGTTTCATTGGACCTAAAAATAATCCAAGTAATTTTATTCTATATTTTGGGCCATACTTTAAAAGTCTTCCTTTTATCACAGTTGATTGATGCCTGCGTGAGGGCGGTGGTGGGGCTGGCCACCTGTGTGAGGGTGAGTGGGGCTTGCTGAGCTGGGAGATGTCCCAGCCCTGAATGGGGAGATAGAGGATGAACTCCGCCTCACCGGCACGGCCTCTATTAGTCAAAGATAACAGGCGTTATAAACTCAAAAAAAAAAAAAAACTTTGTTCACCACAAAAATCAATACAACTCCATAATCAAGGCTGTGATTAGCTGTGCCCTAGTTCACATGGGTCCCTTTGTGTTCACTTGATAATTCCCTAACAGTAGAAAGAGGCATTTACCTGGGCCACAGTGAGGCAGGGCCACTGGGCTCATCTGGGCCCTCTGCAGATGCACCCCGTGGGTGGTTCTGCTCCCTCCAGGGAGTCCCTAGAGCTCTGGCTTCTGTGGCTCAAGGAACATCCCCTCCCAAGCACACGGCCCCAGGCTGCAGTGGCATGGAATCTGCACCCTGACCAGGCCTCCTTTGCACCTAAAGTGCACAAAACTTGGGGCTTAAAACCTGAGGACCAAACTCCAGTTCTCAGCCCTGGCTGCACGTGGGAAACAGCTCTGCATTCGCAGCTGCCTGGCCACCCCAAGAGTTCATGTCCTGGGTGTGGGCGGGCCCCGGCACCAGCAGCTCTGGAGGGCAGCCAGCAAAGAACACAGGCCCTGCCCTGCACGGTAGCGACTAGCGAGGCCTGATTGGCAGCACCCCGGAATGTGCCGGCATCCTGTGCAGGCAGGGCCTGGCAGGTTCCGCCCTCTGGAGCCCGCCAGGGCTGAGGGCGAGCCTTCCTCAGGGAACAAAGGGGGGATGCTGGCCCCAGGTGAGGACTCCACCCCTCATGGTGGGGGGGAAAGACGACGGCTGGCACTTGGGCCTGCTCAGAGCCTTGGCTTCCTCCAGCTCAGAACCCTGGGAAGGACATCCCAGGCCTTGGCCTCCCGGCAGCAGGGCGGCTGGGGCAGCGTAGTGTGTTGTCACCAGCTGTCTCTCTAGGAAGGTGGCTGGTGTCTTCTGCTCAGGCTGTTTGCCTTGTTGGGGGCTGGGCGGGAGGGGGGCCTAAGCTCAAGGTCATGCCACCTGCTGCAGACAGCCAGCCCAAGGTGCACCTGCGACAGCCCCGCCTTCCCCATGCTCTCGACATCTCCCGCCAAAGCAGCCTGCAGGTGCCCAGGGCTTGGAGGCAGACAGGTGACAACCGCGAGGCGTCCTCTCCATGCTCTAATCAGGGCTTTTTCTGCAAAATTGCTCCATGCCAGGCAAGCCCCGAGTGGGGCTCCAAGGTTCTGGGCCTCAGGAGGACGGTGAGCTCAGGGGAATCAGGTGTGTTCATGTGTGCCTGTCTCACATGTTCTTTGTGAGCATGCATGTCTCTGCCCATGTGTGCGTGTGCATGTGTACACCTGTGTATCACATACTAGGCTCTGCTCAACTCAGGCCAGACAGGAGGGGGCCAAGGACCCGGCCCCATCTGGCCTCTGCCCCCTGGGACAGTGCTGTTCCCACTGTACCTCTGAGGACAGACCCTCCTGCGGTTGACGGCTGAACAGTAGCTCTCCAATTTTACTGAGGAGAATGCTGTGCGTATAGACTGTGCCTCTTGGGACAAAGGGCTTCCTCAACATGGCTGCAGCCATTCTTCCCTTATTGGCACAAAGAAAACACCCCCCAGCTGCTCTTCCCACCTGTGGATAAAAGTCCCACACATCTTATCTGCTTTGATCATCTTTTTATACACTGTGACATTTTTAGGATGCACAGCAGGAAGCTGAACGCGGGCACTTGGAGGCCCCGCCCAGTCTTCTGCTCTCTTGGTCTAGGGCTGCTTCCCTGCAGATCAGAGCAAGGAACAGAGCTGGGCCTGCCAGGGCCTCTGCCCAAGAATGGAGTGTTCTCCAAGGTCACATACTGTGCCAGAGTTGCACATGGCGGAGCTCTACAGGCGACAGAGTGGCCCGACCCTACCACATCCATCACTGATCTCCACCTTAAGGACCCTCCTGAGTTCTAAAAATGCCATGCTCCTCAGACAGGGCCTGAATGCCCAGCAGCCTGGCGCTGCATGGGTGCCGCCTGGCGGGGTGGAGTGGCTGGCAGGCACTGGCTTTTTGGCTGAGGTGCAGCTGCTCCCAAGGCTGGAGCAGGGTGGCCTGTGTCCTATTGTCCCCAAGCTGCCTGTCCCTCACAGGCCAAGACAAAATCTCCTCTGAGAAGGTGAGCAGTGCCTGAGCCTGCACCCAGGCCTTGGTCTGTCCCGTTTGTCAGGCCATTACAGTCTCCATCCGCCTCAGCATCAGGGACAGTCCCAGGACCAGGCGTGTCCTGGGCACCCCGGGAATGGGGAGGGCAGCCCAGTGGTGTCCTTTGGGCTGGGCCTTCCAGAACATCCCAAAGGTGGACTTCCCTTGGCTTTTGCAGAAGGGAGCACAAGCAGCCCAGGTGGGCAGCAGGACCCGGGTCAGTCAGGTGGGGCCAGGTGCTCCTACACTGGAGCCTTCCAGTGGCCTTGCCCCAGCTGGCTCGGTGCTGCTCCTTGGCCTGCCTGGGTCCGATGTGAGCTGTTTCGAGGCCCACTGAGCTGACTGGGGGTGGAAGACAGGGGTGTCACAGGATCTCCTGGCTCTACCCTGGGGGCTGGTCCTAGAGCTGCCCTGGGAGGCTGCAGAGATGCCATGGCCCCACTCTGTGGTGGCAAGGATGCTCTAGGGACAGGCCCCGTCTGGTGGGCAGACTCTAGACCCGCAGGGACGTGTGGAGGAAGGCACCACAGATGGACAGACGGCGTGGGCTGAGCGGGGACAGGATGCTTTCATTCTGCTCCCGTGGGCACCTAATGGATGTCTGTTCAAACGAGGGTCTGTCTGGACGGCCGGCAGGCAGCCTAGGTCCTGCGAGAGCCCATCCGGAGCTTCCACTGTCTGAGCTACGTGGTCAGTGGTTTTCAGGGGAGGCTCATTATGGCTTCAGTGCCAGACGTCTGCGGTGGCACACCGCCCACGTGTCCCCAGGGAGACCCCCTCAATTCCGCCCCCATTTCACCCAGCTCTGTGCCCCCCCGGCCCTCATGCTGCAGGAACGCTGCTTCACCGGGAGACCCACCTACGGCTGCCCCATGTTCACAGAGGGCTTCCCCCCCCCCCAGGCCGGCGAAGTGGGGAGGGCAGTGGGCTACCGGGACTTGAAACGCGCAGTGAGTGGCCCACTCCCGTCAGCCATTAACTCCCACAGGACTTTATCTGCGCTGAATCTCCTGGGTGTAGGGCTGCGGCCAGGCTGGGGAGAATTTTATCATCCTGTTCCCAACACTGCAGACAGGCTGGGGTAATCATTAACCCGGCTCTGCCTCACTCCCATCCGAAGATGGTCCACCCTCCCAAAGGCCCGCCAGCCCCTGCCTCTCCTCCCACGCCGGACCCTTCTCCCGCCCAGCTCCGCGGCGAGGGGAAAGAATGAGCAGGCAGGTCCTCGGGAGCTGGCACGGCAGACAATGTGTGTCTTGTGTGAGTAATTTAGCGCTGTGGCCAGTCAATCTGGTTTCTGGGCCCGCTGCCCTGACCCTCTTTAGAGCTGCTGGCTCTCCGGCTCAGTGTGAAACACTTTCTTTCACTGCATTGACACTCCGCAGATTGAGACGTCAGCCGGGTCCAACTGCAGCAAATTAGCAATTTTTCTTTTGCTAATTGGAAATAAAAATGTTTGCCGAGGGAGCTGTTCGTCGGCATGCGGTTTTCGGGTTCTGAGCATCAGGAGGCAGCGTTGGAAACGCATCCTGAGGCTCTGCACACCCTGGGGTGCCCCCTCCACAAAGCCAGAGGGGCCTCCTGGTGGCAGTGTAGGGACATCCCCCAGCCTGACAGCCCCATGTCCCTGGGACACTTCCGAGGAAGAGCAGGCCCTCCGGTCATTGTGTGCCTTTGGGTACCAGGTGGCCAAACCGCCTGGGGGAGCTGGGGAGAGGAGAGCGTGGAGCACAAAGCACACCCCCCAAATGCCAGTGGGTGCTTGGGATCCCTGTCAGTGAGCACGCGGTTGCCCACCCTGGCCCTGCCCTGCGGTTTGTGTGCCGCCGGGAGGACATCCCCTGGCCCCCTCGGGTCTAAGAGGAGAAGACCCAGCACCTGGGCAGAAGCCGAGGGGCACCTGCCAGGAGAACAGGATGGGTGTCATTTGCTAATTGGAACAAAGAAGCCAGACAGCGGCGGAGGCCAAGAGCATCCCCGCCCGGGAGGGGCTGGGCCTGTGGCTGAGCACCGCAGCTTTGAGATTTGCGAATAAACAGCCTGGTCCACACACACCTGTGCCAGCCCCCAAGTGTGCCCGTGTGCTGGCCCAGCAAGCAGGTGTGCACACATGGGCGATGGACTGCCACTGTGCTCCCAGGCAGCTCCAGCCCCCTGCCCGGGACACCGGGTCTCCCAGGACTCCCGGGTGGCTAGGGAATCAGGGACTGCACTGCCGGCACGGGAAGGGTTACGGAGCCCCCCTCCCACTTTTCTGATAGAGCATTTGACAGCCATGCCTAATAATTCTTTCTGCTAGGTTTTTTTCTTGATGTCTTTATGTGAATATGAAGCAGAGTGAAGGCTTGGGGGACCCCCACGAGAGAGGGAAAGTAGGAACTGGGAGGAAGAAAGAGTGCCCGGGCCCCCCGCCGAGACCCGCACCTCCCTGCAGCCCACGCCACGGCCTCGCAGGCTCTTTGTAAGTGGGCCGAGGCTTCTTCACTCGGCCGTGACAATAGCGTTTTGTCGAGGGGGCAGAGTGGGTTGGGCGGTGAGCGCGAGCCCCTGCTGCTGATGGACGAGGGGTGATTTATGGGTCCCATGTCCTCTCTGCATCTGGCTACCTTCCCAGACCCCAAACTGGGTGACTGAGGAGGAGGGCTGGCGAGAGGGAGGCACCCCACGCCTCACTGGGGGGACTGTGTCAAGGACCTGGGTGGCCCACAGCGGCCCCGGAACACTTCTGGGAGGAAGGGCGAGCCCACCCCCAGGACGGAGCTCACTGGGGTGTAAGGAAACCAGGGTGAGCTGCTGCTCCTTGTCCCAGGTCAGCAGTGACTTCAGGGGGAGCGCTGGCTTTGGAAGTCACTGATGTGGCCGCGGGGGGCCGGGAACTCCTCAAACCCTCACTTGGGCTGGCGTGACCCGTGTCATGGCCAGGTTCCACACGGGCTGGATCACACCTCCCAGTGCTGCTGAGGCTCATTTCATCCAGCGTGAGGGGCAGAAGGGAGCGTTCCCTCTGGGGTTCTGACCTGGTCCAAGCCAGGGAGGCCATAAATCCAGCAAGGAGGCCATTCCCACGAGATCCTGCTCCTGTTCCAGGCCAAATAAGTCTGGATGAACTGGCACAGGCAGCCCCAAAGCCTCCACGCTGCCTGCCGATGTGTCCCTGTCCCTACACCCTCCGGACCCCAACACCAGTCCCCGAGTTGTTGAGTTGGTAGGGCAGTGCCCAAGCCAGGCGCTCCTGGGCTGCTGCCAGGGCAGGAGAATCGCTGTCCAGGAGCCCACAGGGAGAAGCCCAGTTTCCCCCGGAAAAGGACTGTGGGGGAGAATTCCAAGCTGGGCCTTTTAAATCCCATTTTGGAGTGAGCTTGGAGTACCAGAACCCTGACGGCGAGGGATGGAAGACATCACAGAGAAATGACACTTCTGGCACAGGTGTGGCGTCCCTCCTGCCCTTGCCGCATTCCAGCGAGGAACAGCACTGGACAGGAGATCGATCAAGAGCAGCCTCTGGTGATCCCAGTTGGTGGCCTCAGGCTGTCGGGGACAGCAGTGGCTCTGGGAGGCAGAGGGGAAGGAGGGGCCCCCGAGGCAGGAGTCGAGGAGGGCCGACCGTGGGGAATCCGTCCACCCAGATCTTTACTGGTGGTCACTGGCCACAGTCCCACCCTCTAACATGGAAAATGAGTCAGATATCAGCGGCTCAGCCTAGACCTGGACTCTCACTCCACAAGGCCAGACACGGCCTGAGGACAGCTCGGCTGGCGGCTCCTCCTCCAAGTTGGGAGGCTCAGAGGCCCCAGCTGTGGCTGCAGGGACACCTCCCACAGGACAGTTGCCTGCCACTGCGAGCTAAGTTCAGGTGGCGAGAACCACCCGGACCCCTTCAACGCCCACCGATCCCTGGTCCCTGGTCGGAGGCTGACTGAGCATGCCCCCTCTCAGGCAGGCAGCTTCGGGAGGGCCTTCGATGCTCCTCTCTGGGGGCCACGGGGCACGCATGCTCCTCAGGAAGCCCCTCCGGCTTCTCAGCCCCGAGGCACGGATGTCACCAGTGTGACCATGACGTGAGAACCACTCGGCATTTTTTGTTGATGGGACACTCTTTGGACATGGCTGGTCCGCGTCTCGAGGGCCTGGCAACTGCCACATCAGCGCAAATTTCTCCCCCAACTTTTCCCTGGGATAGATATGTCGACACATTTTTCCCATGGAAAGAGAGTGTGGCCTTTGTGAGGGGCACGGCCCGCCCGAGTTACAGTAAAGATTAATCCCAAACAAGAGACAAGAGACAGAGACAAAGAGCATCATACACCCGGCTTTCAATGGATGTTTTCATAAATGTATGAATAATTTAAATTATCATTGCCGAGTATTTATTCGAGTGTTTCAGGGGGAAAAATGCCTCCTCTCTTTTCTCTCTCGATTCTTTTCATTTCTGTCTCATCTCTTTTATGTGCTGCATGGGCTGTTCTCTTGCCATCTGAATCGGCCGCGAACAATAGGATGTAAGAGGCCGGGCCGGGGAAGAATGCGGCCCTTGTTGCCGTCGCCGTGCCCTGACATTGATTAATGAGGGTGCGGACACGGGCAGAATTTGTGAGAGCCGAGGGGGAATTGGGACCTGAGGGCACGGAGGAGGAGGGCAGGGCTGGCAGGGAGAAGGCCACGGCCGACCCTCCACACCCAGTGGGAAAGGGCAGAGGGGGAACCGCGGCCCGAAGCCACCCGCATGCAGGGACGGTGGCTCGGCAGGTCCTCGGAGGTGGGGCCTCGGGCCGGGGTCCCTGGCCGATGCCCACCTGCCTGTCAGGCGCCTACACAGCAGAGGGAGGGTGCAGCTGCCCAGCCCCCTGCCCCATAGGCCCACCTCTACCAGGCTCCTCCCTGCCCGCTCAGGGCTGCATCCTCCATGAGCCCCCCTAGGGGCTCTGCTTTCCTATCCCTGGGGCTGGGGCCTGTCCAGACTGTCGTGAGGGGACACGCCTTCCTGACAGGGTCCCAGTGTCACCTGCCAGTCCCCACAGGGCTGGCCGAGGGTCTAGTCCACCCTCTCCTCCTCCCAGTCCAGCCTGTCTTTCTGACTTAATTACTTGATTTTTGCTCAAGATGTCCTTTTGGCTCTGACAGAACCTTACCACAGGTGACCCGTGGCTCAGGACGGACCACTGGGACCAAGAGCAGGACAGGTCAGTGGCCATGACCATGGAAGATACCCTGGGTTGGGCCCGTTGGCTGCACAGGCCCCGTCTCAGGCTTGCTGCTACCGACTCTGCGATTGGAGGGCCCTGGGGAAGGCGGGGCCACGCCCCAAACATGGCACCCGGGTATCAGGACCCGTCCAACCCAAAGGCCTGCGTCCACCGGAAAGCTCTGCCCTGCCAGAGTCGGGGCCAGGGGCCTGGTCTGAGTGGGACATGCTAATCCTGGGCTAGGCAGTGGCCACTGGGAGGCATGAAGAAGGACACTGGAGCTACGTCTGCCCCTCGTGGGAGGGGGGCATGGGCACCCTCGGGTCAGGTGCAGGGGTTTTCCCTGGAGAGAGGATGTTCGGGGGAAGCCCGCCCAGGGCCAGGCTTCCAGGACCAGGGTCCAACAAGGGAGACCACTTTGGAAATCAGTTCCTGAAGTTTTGGTGGCTCCAGGTAGCTCAGCACCCCTGGCACTGCAGAGGTTCCTGTGCTGTCCAGGAGGAGCAGGACGGGGAGGACACGTGTGCCTCCGGGAAGCCTCCCTGCTCAGCACTTCCCCCACAGGTATCTCGCCAGGAAGCCCCCCCGCCCCACCTGGTGTGCCCCTCCAGACAGCCAGGACGTCGTAGGAGCTGGGGTCTGCTCCAGGGCAGCCGAGCCTCCACGGAGCTCACCTGGCCGCGCCATCTGGCTCATGGCCACACCCTCTCCCCGCGTGCTTCCGAGTTAATGTCCCAGGGAGCATAGCCTGGATAAGGATCTAGAGCTGCAGGATTAATGGGGGGTGGACAGGCCTCCTGGGAGGCCTGTCTGTGACCTTGTTTGGGGGTGACTTCAGGTGGACCAGATGTCTTGGCCTGGAGAGCTGGGTCGCCCAGTCTGCGCTGTCTCCTGGTGGAGGTGCCCGACACAGCTCTCGGGAGGCATCTCTCGGTACACACCTCTGGGGACACCTAGCTGGTCACACTGTGACAGCACCAGCCACTCCTCAGAGAGAGTGATTTCCAGGTGCCTGAGCACCAAGGAGGACCCCCAGGCCCTGCAGCAAAACCAAATAGCACAGACCCACAATGCTGCAGCCTGTGTCCCACCCCATACAGCACGTGCGGCTCCCAGTGGTGACAAGCCTGAGTGGCAAATTACAGTCATCACAATTTTATAATTACAACGGCTGAGTGGAGACGACCGGGGACCCGTCATCCCGCTCCCAACACCCCTCTCCCCAACAAGATAGTTAGGGTTATTTATGTCAGCAAATTAAGCAAAAATGGCTGTATCTATAGCTTGATGGAGTTCCATGTTTAATTCATAAGGATTTGGGAAGGTGGCTTGGGCTTCCTTCCCACCTTATCACTGAGCGGGTCACATTGGTTGGCTACATTGGGGATCCACCATCACGTGCTCGGCAGCTGATACTGCTGGCAATTGGGGGCTGTGATCCTGCAGGACGGGACCTGAGGCCACATCCACAGTGTGGCCTTGCAACCTTGTGGCAGGTGAGGCTGGGACCCAATTTCCTCTCTGAGGTTGACCTGTCCTCTTGACAGGAGGGTCCTGTGCATCCCCCTATCATGGGGCGCCACTATCAGGGTGCTTTTGAGAGAGTCATGCATGAGCTCCCCAAGAAAGGTAGCCAGAAAATAGCCTGGGGACTCCATCCAAGGAAGGGGCACTTGGCACCTGTGGCCCCCGGAGAGGGAAGACGGGCTGGGAGGACCCTGTCTTCACCAATTCAGATGCCAACGTCTTGAGCCTGTGTACAGTGGACACAGGACAGCAGCCAAGCAGGGCTGAGCACACGCCGGACGGCCCTCCCTGGGGACCCAAAGTGGCTTCCAGAGGAGCAGGCCCGCCCGAGACTGGAGAAGGGACGTGCAGAGGCACGAGGGGGACCCCCGCGGTCCCAAGGTGCCCCGCGGGCCTCCCTGCTCTCCCCACTCGGCTGGGGCAGGGGTGTCAGCATCACCCGAACAGGCAACGCCCAAGGGTGACCCCAGCCCCTGGGGATGAGCAGGAGCTGAGCTCGCCCAGGGCCGCGGGAAAGGAAGGAAGAGGAGAACAAAGCTGCCGCCAAGCTGCCCCTCTGGGCATTGTGCGGGCTGGCCCCTTTCCCAGCGTATCACTCTCCATTGAGGGAGGTCAAGCGCCGCGCAGCCCTTCCGCAGCCCTGATGGTTTTCAGGAGGCGCTGAATGGAGTGCAAATTAGCAGAGTCCTCGGGAGCCTTGTTACTGTCACTCCCAAACTGACGCTCCAAAGGCAGCGCGGGGATTAATCAATCCAAAGAACTCGCCATTATCAAAGCAAGGTAGGAAACTATTTATTGTCTCCTCTTTCATGTTTCGCCCCTTCTGCCCGCTGCACCCTGGCGTCCTCGCGGAGGTGGTGGAGGTCCAGCCTCTCCAGCCCACCCCACGCTCCCCCGCCGCCAGGCCCCGAGCCCTGGGCTGCTGCGTGGGCCATTGTTCTCCAGAACCGAGCCTGCCCGGCCCTGCAGAGCCAAGTGCAAGGCCTGAGGGGGTGGGCACAGCAGTGGCCTGGAGGACCAAGGACCAGGCCAGGCCTCGGGGATAGTCCAGCCACACGGCAGCGGATCATGGAAGCCAAAGGAGCTGAACCAATTTGCTTTCAGGACTTGAGGGCCCCGAAGCCCCGGCTCCTCCTGACCTGTCTGGAGCCAAAGCTGCCTTTGCTCAGGAGCTCCCCACCAAACTCGGTTCCAACTGGACCACGCCAGTGGCTCTTCAGACTGGAAAAGCAGGCCCCGTAGGAGATGGCCTCGATACTTGGTTCATCTCAAAGTGTGGATGGACGAGGTTTCCAGGAAGACCCGTCGGCTTAGAAAGGGGAAAGAACCAGCCCTGGCTACTTGACCCACAACCTCTGGGTGACCAAGGCCCTGAACAAAAACACACGTCCAACTCATGCACAAGCAAACGGCCAGCAAGTGAAGAGTGTGCGTCTACACACACACACACACACACACACACACACACACACACACTAAGGCTGGGTGAGCAGATAAATATCTTGAACGAACGAAGAGACATCTACTGGACAAATACATCTAATGAACATCCAATGGACGAACAAATATGCATCCAGTGGGTTGACAGATATGTAGTAGCAAATGGATGGTCAGTGTCTGAGGAATGACGTTCATTTGTACATAAACCGATACCTTCTGAGCAGCAGATAAGCCATGTCCATGTAGGGCACCCACAAACAAGTGAAGGTCCAGGAGTCAGCAAGCACGGAGGTGGCTCTCTAATGGGTAACAGATACAAACCTGAAGGACAGGTGAAGACGTGCCTAGTGAATGCGTTAACAAGTAACCACGGGCAATGCAGCTGGGTAGGCAGAGAGCAGACAAACACCCTTGAGTGCACGAAGGTGTTCCAAGTGAGCGAGAGCGAGCACCCTGAACAGGGAGGTACCCACACATGAGGCGCCCACAGGCGTCAACATCTCACATGCTCGAGGGACCCAGTGCCCATCCAGAGGCCACAGGTGTGCCCGGCCACCTGGGGTCGTGAGGCACAGCTCCCCACTCGGCTCAGGACAGGGCCTGTTCTTTGGCGAGTGCCTTGGGAGTGCCTGGCCAGGTGCTGCTGTGGCTCGGCAGCACTGGAACTCGGGGAACGTGAGACCCCCTCCCTGACGCCACCCGCTGCAGGCCGGGCTCTGGCCGGGGAGCCTGGACTCTCAGCCTGCAGTGGCCGGTCACACGTGTGTAAGACGCACACCCTCCTGGGCCTCGGTTTCCCTGCCTACCACCTGGAAAACAGTCCTCAGGCCCAAGTTCAGAGCAGGAGGATCAACAGCTGCAGGGAGGTGGGCGCTGGCTCATGTTCCGGCATCCATAACCAGGTGACTTGTGAAAATAAGATTATATGAATAGTCACAGATGGTCAGGGTGTCTGCTGTCTCTACAAAAGTCTCCCACGGACCATGTGAGACCAAGCGACAGGCAGGCACGGTTCAGAGCTCCTGGTTAAACCCCAGAGGTAAATGGAGGTAGCTGTGCTAGATCCCGCCTCCCACAGGCCCTCCACACAGCCCCAGGCTGAGGTGCTCACAAAGCCACAAGGCACGTCGCCAGCCAACTCAGGAAGGGCCCTGTGCAGGGCGGGAGGCACGTGGCTCCCCACGTCAGCTGCCAACTCGACGCCCCCAAAGCAGGAGGTCTTATTTGCTGTAAATGGTGAAGTTCCAGAACATTCCGTGGAGGTACTCAGCTCCACAGGCACCTGCTGAGAGCCTCCTCTGGGAATCTGCAGGAGGAGCACCGCAGCCTCTCGTGAAGCCTGCCCCGTGGCCAGCGTCCTGCTTCTTGCCCGGACCTCCCAGGGAGCACGTGGACAGACAGACAGACACGGCTGTCGCAGGCAGAAGGGCCTGTGGGCCGGCCCCAGTCTGTCTGAGGTGACCCTGGGGCAGTGTGGCACTCGGGTTGGACCACCCCGAGTGGAGCTGCGTTCCCTGAGGTCCACCGCGCGCTCCTCCTGGACTCCCGTTGTCTTCGACACGCTGTGCTGGCGAGAGCCCAGGCGCTATGTGTCTCTGTGCTTATCTCCTGCCCCTTCTCTACTCAGGCATGAGCTCCTACAGATAAATGATGGGTTCTTTCTTGTCCCTGGAAACACACTTTCCCACATTTGTGACAATGACATTAAAGGCTGCCCGATGTCTGCCCTGCCCAGGCCGGGACAGCACCCAGTGTTCCCTCCTGGGCCTTTCAGAATCACTGGCTCACTCCCCAGGACGCTCTTGTTGGCACCAACACCCTGCGAGTTACACCCCTCCCCCAGAAGCAGACAGCGGCAGAGGGACAGCGGGATAGGGGACGTGCTGGCCCTTGGGCCGAGCAAGGCCATCCATGTCAGTTTGGGTGGAGTGACCTTCTGCCCACTCCCGAGTCCCAGGGACTTGCAGGTCCCCTGTAGGAGGGAAAAGGAGGTCGGCTCCCAGGCCGACCAGTTGTTCCCAATCAGGACAGTCCAGCGGATGTCTGGCAAGGTCACAGAGTTGACTGGCACAGCCTGGTCGGGGGGTGGGGGTCCTGGCACTCAGGTGGCCAAACACCAGCAAAACAGCATGGAGACGCGCAGACCCGCATGCCAGAGGCACCACGGGCAACCGCGAGATCCCAGAGACGCTGGAGGCTGAGGCAGGTGCATCACAGGTGCAAGGCCGGCCTCAGCAACTTAACAGAAGATAAAAAGGGCTGGGGAGGTAGCTCGTGGTGAGTGCCCCTGGGTTCTCTAGACAACACAAACCCACAGTGAGAAACCGCCCAGCTAAGAGAGGCGTTGGTGGGGGCTCCAGTTGGCCCCCACCATCTGGGTGAGGACCCCAGAGGGGTGTCCTGTGGGACTGTGGCTGGACTGTGGGGCTGCAGACAAGCCCACACGCTCTCTGGGCAGGGCCAGCTCAGGCATCTTCGTAATGGCCCAGGAGGCTAAGACCACCCTGCAGACCAGCAGACTGTGCACAATGTAGGGTTATGTCTTCAGGGCCACCAAGCCAACAGGTGGCAGTCAGGATTCAAATCCAGGGCTCTAGAAATGGGTCTCCCAAGCCCCTGCCATTCGGCCTCTTCATGAAGCCCCAGGGAGAGGGGTTTCGTCCCAGAGCTGGAGTCTTCCTGTGGCCGCTGCGATCCCCAGGAGCCCCAGGGCCTTGGCAGGGACAGCAGCTCTGTCCCACCAGGAGCCCTGCCCACAGCCCCAGCAGCTGTCGACAGCACAGTCTGGAACATTCTGCCCCAGGTGGGATGTCACGGAAGGGGCCATCTCGCTCCATTCCAGGGAAGGGGTCCTTCTGTCAGTCCGTGGACAGAACACGCCCTGGCGCTTTGCCAAGCCGGGCCATTCCCAGCACACCCTGGCTGTCCCACTCCAAGGGGGCTGCTCAAGCAGTCCTGGTCACGAGTGACAGTGTCTCAGGTGAGCAGTGTGGGAGGGGCAGGGAGAGGCTGACAGGAGCAGAGGGCCGGCAGAGGCCTCTGGGTGGGTGGCCTGGTGGCACCCTCCTTCCCCAGTGGTGCTCAGCTATCTAAGCTGACACCTGGGCTGTCCCTTTAGTGCTGTTGATGCCAATGCACAGGCTCCAGGGAAGCCACCCTCACAAATCCTGCCCTAACTGGCTGCCAACCTACTGAGACGGCCAGGAACGGGGTTGGCTGGTCATCCGGGCTGGGTGCAGGGGGACCGGGGGTGGCAGCGCTAACTGAAGGACCTGCGCTTTGTAATGGAAATGTCCTCCCCAGTCACAAAGGGGATGAGTGGCCACAGGTGAAGGCTCTTGCTGGTGGCTCTTGGGAGGCTGCGAGCCCTAGCACGGGTCGACTGGCCCCATGGATGTGTCCCCTGAAGGCCTCCTCTGCCCAGGCCACCACCTCAGACCCAGCTCCACCCAGCAGGCCTCCTGCAATGTCCACTTTTCCTGCAGCTGGCCCTCAGAGGGCACACAAGTGGTATCAATGTCCTTCACACCTTAGCCTAGGCTGCTCTTATGCCTGGCGGTGCTGGGGGCAGGGGGGGGAGGGGTCCTCTTGGTCCTCACTGCAACCAGATTCCCAGCCAGGCCACGTCATCCAATGCCACATTTCCTCCACCCCATCCCTTGGGTCTGCCCAGCCCTCTCAGGTCCCAGCCACTGAGTTCCCAGTCTCTGAGGTCCCAGCCCACTGAGGTCCCAGTCACTAAGGACCTAGTCACTGAGGTTCCAGCCATTGAGATCTCATCCATTGAGGTCCAAGCCACTGAAGACCCAGTCTACTGAGGTCCTAGTCCACTAAGGTCCCAGATACTGAGGTCCTAGTCCACTTAGGTCCCAGCCACTGAGGTCCCAGATACTGAGGTCCAAGCCCACTGAGGTCCAAGCCCACTGAGGTCCCAGCCACTGAGTTCCCAGTCTCTGAGGTCCCAGCCCATTGAGGTCCCAGTCACTAAGGACCCAGTCACTGAGGGACCAGCCACTCAGGGACCAGCCCATCGGGGGCCCGGCCACTCATGCCCAGGTGGCACTAGTGGCTGCAGACACCTGGGAGCCTGGGCCGACTGGGAGAGGAAACCCTCCTAGACAGGGTCTTCCGGTGCACAGGCCCTACCCTGTAGACTGGCCCATGGATGTGCTGCGTGCTTGGAGCCCACTCACCACCATTGCTCTTTCCCTGCAGAACCTCACCTGAGAAGTCCCAGCCAGGCTGTGGCTGAGGCTCGTGATCCAGTGCACGTGGGTGTGTGCATGGGGGTCCCACGTGCACTGGAAAGGACAGAATGTGTCCGAAACTCACTCTCCAAGATTTGCTCCCTGGGGCTCTCTGTGCATCTGCTCCAGCACCAGGACCTTGTCACTTCATCTCCCAGAAGTAACGTCCAGTCCCGTGCTGCCCAGGGAGGCAGGTGCACAGAGCCCGTCCACGTGCCTCTCCCCACGCAGCAGGCCTTCAGCTTGCGGGCTTGCGAGGGGCTTCCCAGGGGCTTGCTCCTGCTCTGCCTGGGGGTCACCTTCCAGGCCAGTGACACCCCATGGGCAGGGTCTCCTCAGGGCCTCCACATTGCTCTCGTGGCCCATCCCCAGAGCCTGGGTTCTGGCCACCGGGAGTCCCTCCTGGATAGGACCCTCACTAGACCCATGGGGTTGCATAAGTCTGAGGTGGTGCACCCTGGGCAGTGGGGGTCCGTGATCCAAGTGCAGGGTGTTGGCTCTTGAAGGTCCTCACACATCACTCTTGGGCACCAAGAAGAGCCCTTTCTAAAAATCACCTGGGACACGGTACCAGCCGGGGCGTCTCTATCAAGCATTGCTGGGGAGTGCAGGGGCACTGCCAGCTCCAACCCTGCTAAGTCACCCTGGGGACGCACTGGGAGGGACAGCGCTGGACCCCACCAGGGAGCCAGCAGGGCAGAGGCAGGAACCCTTCAACACTCCCCAGAGAGGGTTGACGGTGTGTCAGAGGGCAGGTGGTGGCAAGGGACCGCTGTGCTGTTCCTGTGGGTGGAACCTGCGTAGAGAATCAGCCAGCCCAAGAGGCAATGACGGGCAGCCGGGGGGTTGCACCTCATGTCGCCCCAGGAGGGTCCAAGCCCCCGCCTCACACGCACCGCAGCCTTTCATCTCCACCAGGCCGGCCCTAATCATCAGATTCCGCTTCATTCTTAATCCTTATTTTCTTTTAAAAAATGGATTAGGCAAATCTCATCTGGAAAATTAATTAATGTATGAATTCAACAAATATTTACTGAGCACAGCGCTTTGTGAAGTATTTATTTTCATGTAATCTCCCGTGCTCCCGGCCACTTATTATTTTTTTCTTTTCCTTTCAGGTTTCTGGCCGGTCCACGTCTCCATTTGACGGTTTTATTGCTGCACCTAGTGACGCTGATTTTTTTTTCTAACTCTGCCATTAAGGTATGTTCCTTTCCTCGGCAACCAGCCACATAAGTCCATGTTCAACCTCAAAGTTCCACGTGGTACAAATCGAGTGACCTGATAGAAGGCTGGGGCGTAGGTCCCCTTGGCTGGCAAGCACGGGTGACCCGGGGGACGCGAGGGGCTCCACCGAGCCCCCGGGGCCGTGCTGGCAATTGTCTGGGCGGCGGTTCCCACTGCCCGTCCTGGGGTTGCTTTCAATGGCTGGTTCCCTTCTGGGCCTGTCACTGGCTGTAGGTAAGTCTGTCCTCAGGAGCGCCCCGCCCCCAGCCACACAAAAGTGAGCCTGCCTGCGATCCAGAAAGGGACAGGGGCCTTTCATGGGCTTGAATGGGGCCTTCATTTCCCCCCCTCTTTACCTCATTCAGAGGGCTCTGACTTCGGCTAATTCGATCACAGTCCTGCCGGGCCTGCTCAGCTCCCCGTTCCGGAGCACATTGTCCAGGCGCGGCGGCCCCCCCACACCGGGGTCCCACTCTCCAATTAGCCAACCGCTGGGCCGTCCCCCCACTCCTTTCCTGCCTGCCCGCCTGTTTTTTTTAACCATTTCCTTTTTGAATTAGCTGTCCAAGGGCCTTCAAGGGCAAGCATCCCACTGCAGCGGGTCAGCAGGCCCCGGGAGCAGTCAGCACAGTGACCACATAGTTCTGCAGGTCAATTGGCTTCTGAAAGTCAGCACCAGCCCCCCAAAGAGACTGAAGGTCACCAAGAACAAATGGCCCTTCCTCGACGTCCCCACACCTCGATGCAGGCCATTCTGGATGGGCAGGTCTTCCCAGGAATCCTGGGCACTCCTGGCAGTGACGGTGCTGGGGGAGGCGCTGTCCTAGATGACCCCGGTCCTCTTGCCGCCTCAGAACGGGAGGGCAGTTTGGGTTCTTCACTTCCTTTGGCCCGAAGAGTTCAGGCCACACCATTTCCCCCCAACCAAGTTCCCCTGCCTAAATCAGAAGTTTGAAAAGCCGGTGGGTGGCAGGCTCCAGCCCAGTCTCTCGTAGACCCCGACCGCACACCCCACAGGGCACTGAGGGCCGAGCAAGTCTGAGTGGCCATGTCCACGCAGATGGGTACTTCACTGCTGTTAGCACCAAATGAGAAATACTGGGAGTGTCCCAAAATGCTAACCCTAGCGAGTACCTTGCTGTTCCGACCTGGGTGGCCCCACGCACGGCTGCCTGCTTACCTCTGTGGCTTTAGCCCATCCCCGTGTTTACTGCCCACACCACAGGAGGTCTGGGAGTTGGCACAGGTGACATGGGGACATCGGATGGGGTGTGTGTTCCCCGCCAAGGGGACCTGGCCACAGCAGCCTGGGATTTGTGAGCCACATCGTGTCCCCACATCTATGAGCTGAAGCCCTAACCTCCAGCTCCCCGGAAAGTGGCCTCGCGCAGAAACAGGGTCTTTGCAGGAGCAACGGGTTGAGGGGTTGAGTCAGTACAATCCAGTGTGACAGGAAGGGGACATCTGGATGCAGGACACACAGGACGGCCATGTGAGGATGAAGCCAGAGGCCTCATGGGGTACACAACACGCCAGAGACCCGGCCCAAGGTTTCCAGCAGCCACAGGTAGGAGACAGCGTGGTCAGCCTGGGCCTCGAGGGCACTCGGCCACTTGACCTCAGACGCAGGTCTGCGGGGCTTGTGGGCGGCCCAGGGGCAGCAGTGGCTTCTGTCTCCCTTGGAGGTCGGTGCTGTGCTGACACAGTCCCTTATTCAATCGCTGTTTCCCCCCAACATGGAGGGTCTGGAAACCGCTGTGGAAGGAGATCCCGCAGGGTGCCCGCTCCGCTGCCAGCCGTTCTGTGAGAAGGAGCTCGGGGCGCCTCCCGCCTCGGTCAGGAGGAGCCGCGGGCAGCCTGTGTTGACCGCCACCCAGTCGGGGAGGAGGACAGCCCCCTGGTGGGGCACGGCCGTCCCCCACATCTCTTTTTCCTCCAGATTCATCAAGGGGGACTCCTGGTTCCCCATCCTCACGCTTCTAAAATAGCAGGGGTTCCAGCGACACGTGGAGCTGGGACGCGACTTTAGGACAGTTTGTTTCCAACCTCGAACACGTGGAGGACTGCCTCAGACATGGCAGTGGCTGGCTTGGGGTCTCAGCGGCGTTTCCAGAGCTTGGGTCTTGCCATCATCCTCTGGCCGTGGCCCCGGACCCTGCCTCTGTGACTTAGATTCTTGAAAACCTGGACGTTGCTTTTTAAAAAACCTCATAGAACAATCTGATGTTTAAAAGGGACCAATAGAAAGAGCCCACAGTGTCCACATTGTCCCTCACCGTCCACTGTCACTGGGCCGTATGCAATGCAGTCTGGGTAATTAAAATGCAAAATGCCCAGCGGTGGATCTTGAACCCCCAGGGTTCTTGAGGAGAGCCCTAAAGGGGACGGGTTATAATCAAGAGTCCCTGAACTACCCTGAGCCACCCCACCTCTCAGCAGAGCCGTGGCAGGGCCCCTCCCAGGAAGTGCCCTCGCCCCTGAGGCCAAGACAGCTGAATGGCCCCTCAACGTCAGCCCCAGAGGACAGTGGGCTTCCCTGTGACTGTCCCCTGCCTCAGGGACATGTGGAACCCACCATAAGGAGCAGGTGTTGTGAAGCCAGGACCTGCAAGGGCTGGTCTCGGCAGGAAGGCCCAGTTGGAGCCCCTGGGGAGGCAGGGTGATCAGCACCTTGGCCCCAGTGTCACGAGGGCAGCCACGCACTCAGGGTGCACACAGAAGAGGGTGGGAGAGGCTGGCCTGGAGGACCAGCAGGCGGGCAGGCAGGGTCTGTGGGTCACCATTGTCCCTGCCCCGAGAACCCACACGGTGGCACATAGATGTGGCTGGGAGCCCTGTTCCCTCAGGTGGAGTGAGTCCTTTGGGGGGCCCTGGGCTGCCCAACCCAGTCCTCACTTTGATTCAGAATCTCCAATGACCGCCACTGAGCCCAGATCTCCCTGGAAATAACCCCAGGGCCATGGGCTCAGAGCGGAGAGGAGGCGCCCTCCAGCACGGAGCCCCCTCTGCCAGCCGGCCCCCACGGCCTGCAGCACCCGCCTCGAAGGGACCAGCGCTGGCCTTCATCCGGCCCTCAAGTGAGCCACGTTAGGGTCTCCTGATGACGCAGATTCCACAGACCACCCAAGAAAACGTGTTATGCCCCAGCAGCGGGTCCCCGATCCTGCTGGTGGAGCAGGAAGATGGCTCCAAGTGTAGAACAGAGGGGTGTCCTCCATCCTGCTCAGGTGACAACAGCCAGCTCTGCAGCCAGAGCTCAGAGCCTGACCTCCCTCCGCCACCCTCAAGGCTTTGGTTGCTCCAGGTGGACTTCCCCAGACCCCACCCCCTCTGTGTGTGACCCTCACGGCTTCAGGGTCTCTGTGGTCCTCCTCCGCCTCTGCCTCTTCCTCTTCCTGTTCTTCCTCCTCCTCCTCCTCCACCTCGTGATCCACTTCCTCCCCCTTCTCCTCCTCCCCCTCCCCGCTGCTGTCCCCCCNTCCTCTTCCTGTTCTTCCTCCTCCTCCTCCTCCACCTCGTGCTCCACTTCCTCCCCCTTCTCCTCCTCCCCCTCCCCGCTGCTGTCCCCCCTCCGTCCCCTCTGCACGCTTGGGTGGGGTTGAAGATCTGGGCCAAAGCCTTCAGGGACGAGGTGCTTGTCAAGTGGAAGTCAAAATCAGAGATGCCCAGATGGTTTCTCCTCCCAGACCCGACCAGGCCAGTTAAGTGAAGGTCAATGTCTCACCTCCTGCCACATGTTCTGGAGAGCCAGGCTCATCGCTGTGACGCTGGACCTGTGCCTCAGGCCCCACCATTGACCTCAAGATTGACACATTGACTCTAGGTCTGCAGGAAAGCCCTGACCACAGGCCTTGCAGTCCACGGCTTCCTGGGGGCAAGCGGCTTGTGCAGAACCACGGCAGAGTCCATCCTCCTCCTCCTCCTCCAGGCCCCACAGCCCTCTGCCTGGGCCTTGACTCAGTTGGGTGAGGGCCATTCTGCCTCCCAGGGCCTGGGCCGTCCCCAGGGTGGGCTCTCTCCTGGGAAGCCATCCACCTCAGCAGAGAGAAGTCAGGATGGGCCACCTTCCACCTGGGGTGTCTCCCAGGGGCCTCCTCCCCAGCCAGACCCTGGAGGTCTGGGACAGTGGAGTTTCCTGTGTAGGAAGAGGGGAGACACAAGCTGTCCTTCAGAGGCGACCAGGGTGCGGTTCCATGAAACTTCGGGCTTGAGAGAGGGCCAGCCAAGGTCCATCCGAGAAGACAGCTCGGGGCATGTGGTGGTGTGGGCAGGTGTCCAGGGCCAACAGATGGTGTGCCCTGCCCCAGGCTCTGTGGAGACCCCTCAGAGATGCCGAGGCCTGGAGCACCTACAGGGCAGCCATCGCCCCTGGGCACGGTTCCTGGGCTTGTTCAGCCTGCGGGTCTTCAGGTGCATGCAGCTTGTGAAACGTCCTTGCCGTGGGTGCTGTTCTGGGGGGCACAGCTCCAGTGTGAGCCGGGCCCTGGAAATGTGATCTTGGTGGGTCAGGAAGCCTGAGCAGCCTCTGCCTTTCCTTCTGCTGAGGTTCCTGGTTCCTGGAGGGGCCGCTAGGAAGGAGCCTGTGGGTCTCCCACAGCTACACTGTGAGCAGAGTTCCGCAGACCAGGGCCTCCGGGGCACAGCCTGGCTTGAGACCTTCACAGTGTTATTTCACCTCTCAGGAGGCCAGGAGAGGGCGTGGCCACCTCTCCCGGGCTCTGGGACCTCCTGGGTGCACAGCTGGCGAGCCTGCCTGCCACCAGGCACGCACCTACACTTCCCGAGGTGCCTGTTGAAAACGAGGAAGCAGCCAAGCATCCTAATCCCCCGTCCCCCCCCCC